>NC_133172.1:23632237-23767237 GCF_040802235.1 Manis javanica
CCCCATTTCTTCAGAACTTATGACTAGTAATCCTCTTTGTTTCAAAAAAAGAGTGGCTCATATGAAAAAAAGAAATGTTCACAAGATTACATGGAGAGATCGCCAAGTGCCCCCAAAATAATACCACGGCAGTCAAGTTCATCTCAGTCCACACTGTTTGTACTTTTAGGATAATGTTACCCTTTGTGAACCAAGCTAAGGAGAAAAACCAAGCACCTCCAACCCTGAAACGCAGCAGGTGGAAACCAAGATTCTGCAATTTGTCCTAATGCTCTCCTCCAAAGGTGAGAGCAGACACCTCCTTTGAGATCTGCTCCACAAGTTCCCTAGGATGTCACCACCCATCAGCTGGAGGCTGTGTTAACACAGCCTTCACATAATGAATGGTATACTTTGCAGATTTCTGTTTCCAGAAAAGAATGATTTAATATCATAAAATAAAGCTTCAGACCTCCATGCCAATTACTGTGTTTAAGTCATCGAAAGCCACCCAGGAAGGTTAGGGGAGCATGCCAGTGTTAAAGGAATGTGTAACCCATCTGCAAAGAGAGGCCAAGTTATGCTGCTTTCTGGGTAAGAAGAGCAACTCGCTAAAAGCTTCAACATAGTGAGAAGAAAATGTCAGACGCCACAACCTTATTGCATTGGCAATAAACATGAGCCAATAACTAAATCATTGTCGCTGGTTTTACTTGTGGGTCAGACTGAGAAATACTGAAACACATAATCAAGTTCTTACTGTATTTTAATAGAAAAAAGAAAAGCATAAGATCAGAGCCTATTACAATTCCTAAATTATTTTAACAGCAACAGGAATGTGTAAGGGGAAGGGGGCTCACAGCTGAATGAGCAAGGGCAACTTTTGGTTGAACTGGCAGAGTGGACAGCGAGGAACAAACAGCACACCTTCCTAGTTAACCTTTTCTTAGCCCTCTCTTTGGAGTCTGCTCTGAGCCCCCAAAGGGAAGTTTCCAGTGAGGAAACAATGAAAACCCAGAAGAATTAAAAACATTTCTCACGGAAAACCAGTGTGCCTGAGGGTGCAGAACGGCTGCATCTCTTTTTGCGTGTCCCCTGGCCCTGGGAATGGCGCCTGCTTGATCACAATGCCCCAAACACAACAGCCATGCTTCACTCAGCAGTGGCTAGTGTTGGGGTTTGTTTAAAGCAATATTTTACAGATCAATCAAAAAACAGAGGTAAGGTATTTAAATTATTTTAACATCAAGTGGTTTTCAAAGCTATAAATATATATGAGGGAACTAATTGTAAACTTCTCCTAGAAACCCAAATCCAAATTCATGTTGCCATGCGAATTCAATGATAATAAATTACATCCTTCTAAGTAAAGCATCCACTGTAATAAAACACCCGCCCTAGAGAACTCAGAAGCCCTGATCCCAGCTAAAAGGATTCATGCCTTTAGAATTCTGGGCATATATATTATTTTTCTGTCAGTTCTCTCAACTTCTCTCAATTACTGATGTTCTCGATGTAATGAATTTTCTGGGGTTTGATGTGTGATTATGGCTATATTTTTATCTATATGTTTTGTGGTTCTTGTACTTAAGCTTTTTGCTCACAAATCCTTTATTAAAAGTACTAAATTGTAAAAAGCACATTCATATTTCATTCAGTGTTCCATACAGAAATGTGAGTTTTTGCAGCAAACACAGCTGCATAAAGTTACCATAAAATAACACACTAGACTATACATCTCTGCACTCTCAACACTGCAGCTTCAGAAGTAACTTTAGTGAAACTAGATTCTCCAGAACATCTCCATCTTCTTGCTAATACAAACTCACAACCACCTTTCCAATTACCCAAACAAAATCACAGGTTAAAAAGTCACTGTGCATCTAGTGTAATTCCAGGCAAATACCAAAAGCGAGTGCATAGATGTTTCAAATGTGGTATGCCCCACACTGAGACCCTTAACACTTGCCATTTGCTCTACCACAATATTAAAATAAGAGCCTTACAAAGCCCAAGACAGACACATCTATTTTGATATTCAAGGGTCTTTAGATCTTAACTTGAAATGAATAAGCAGAGGAAAGACAATAATCTCACTGTGGGGTGGAGATGGCTCAGGTATTGAGAGAGGAAATGGGATGGGAGAAAGACCAGACAAAGGCCCCAGCAAGTCCTGGGGATTCCAAGGTATCAATTCAAGACAACAAGAGAGGAGAGGAACTCAAAGCTGAAGTCCGACCAGTGTGAATGAGCATCTCTTTACAAAAATGTCTCTCCAGGGAACACGCATGCTGGCCTGGCCAGCTAGCAAGCCACTGACCTTTTGGAAAAAAGGAGTGTAGAATTAAAACTGCCAATAAGGCAAAACAATTACTCAACACTAGGATTTTATGAGCAAATGAATAAATGGGTGAATAATGTGAACATTTGTCAGTTGCAGTCAGCACAGTAAATGAATCTGATATTAAAATTTGGAGGGAAGGAAACTGATGTGACTCTCTGTCAAATCAAATCAATACGTATGTTGAGAGGCCCTATTCTGTGCCTGGCCCATCCGCGCTGTGGTGGACAAAGCAAGGGAAGGGCGGAGATGACACAGACCTCTCCACGTGTACACTGGACCTTCCTGCTTAAAGCCCCATCAGTGTCAGGAGGGGCCAGGGCAGGTAGCCCCCAGATCCCTGCCTTGCTCACTGGCCTACTAATGAACTCTGACCCCCAGGCCTGGGTCAGTAAACACCCCTACCTTGTCAGAGGAATATGAAGCAATCCCTACCCAATACAGGGGCCCACGTGCCACTCTTGGCCTCCAGTTGGGTGCTGGAGAAAAGCAGAGAAAGCTGCCGCTTCTCTGTGATGGAGGGGCTAAGGCACAGGACACATCTTGGAGGTCTGAAACTAAGACCACAGAGCAGCCTGAGCTGATGCTCCCTACAAACAGTGGGTGCCCAGATGCTCACCTTTTAGGGTGCTCAAACACACCTCAGTTTGCAAAGTCCTTTATTTACTAAAGAGAGTTCACCACCCTCCCATACAAATGGGGACCTGGGGCTGTCCAGAGAGACTTCTTGAGGGGCCCAGTGGAGATACCAGCTCCCCACTCTGCAGTCTCCATTACCAGCAGATGCCCCCAGTCCCAGCTCCTTCTGGGATTCCTGCACCACCCTGACTGGACTGGGTGCTCATGCTGTCCACCCCATCTTAGGAAACCAAGGCCCAGAAAGAAGCAGATGCAGCCTCGGGCCCTGGGAGTAATGAGAAGCAAGCCCCCTGGCACTCTGCCTTCAACTCAAGCCTCCCCACTCTTCTATGGCTACTTTCTCAGGTTCTTACTTGGAGTTCTGCAGAGCTTCAGGTGTTGGGGGCAGAGGCGTCTGTTTGCCCCACACACTCTTGCCAACCCAGAAGTAAAGGACAGCCAGCAGCTCCCCGAAAGCCATGTACCCCTCTTCTGAGGGAGGACTCTTTGCCGACAGGCTGCAAATACAGGTGTGCCTTTGCTCCTGAACCCCTTCTCCAGCCCCTTTATGGAAACCTGGACCAGTCTGTCACCCATCAAACTGTGGAGGAAGGCACATGGCACCAGTGAACAGCCCACAGGGCTGGCTGCTCAGAGGAAGGCAACTGCTGGCTTGGCATTTCACCCCTGCCAACGTGGTAACCACAGCCTCTCACCCCACTGCTCTCATTCCTCCTGACCTAACGAACAGTGTGCTGCTCAGGGTCCTTCCCTGGTCACTCACCTCTCGGCCCCAACCATCTCCAAGCTGGGGACAAGGAGCGGAGGCCCTGAAAGTCCATCCAGCCAGGCTCCCTCTTGTTCAATCAGCAAAATGAGGAGGGTGGGTTACAAATCTGGTTCCACCTCTCACAGATTCTCAGGGCGTCAACTTTCCCATCTGGAGAATGGGGTAATGAGTTCCATTCCCTCCTTTTAGGGGCCTCTAGAAGGCTCAAGTGAAGAAAGTATAAGTGACCTGGTTTTGAAAAGTAGCCATCAGCTCTGAAGGCTAACCCCAGGGTCTCAGGCTATTTCCTCAGCAGAAGCTCTGAGTGAAAGTTGACCCAGGAAGTGCTGTTCACTGGGGTAATGGGGAAGCGGGGAAGAGGGAAGCCGAGAGAGTTGGCAAAGAGGGATGCTAGACTGATGGCAGCCTGGCCCCCATCCTGCAGGGGCTCCCCAAGGCCCTGAACAGGACCCACCCCAGGTTGTTCCAACCAAGGCAGGGGGAGGCTGGGTGTCTACCCACCAGCTCCCATCCCAGCGTTGATTGAGGGCTGCCCTCAGGCACAAACTCCCCAGCACTTCTACCTCCCCCAATTTCAAGTCATACACACTTCAGTGGCAGGGGGAGCCCCCGGCAGAGCCCAGGGCTTGCCTGAAGAAGCAAGGCTGGCTGTGGAGCCAAGGGACACCACCAATGTCTGCTATCCCTGGCCACATTCGTATCAAAAAACAAACAGATAACTAGACTCTCTTCATAGACAGCCCCTAGGTTGTCTCCTTTTCAGAGAAGCTATGAACCTAGCAGATCATAGAAACTTAGTGGGAAACAAACGCCTTCAGAGGCCGTCCTGGGGTGAGCCTCCGGTCAGCCCACCAGTGTTCCCGCCTGTAGGCCCAGATGCACCTCCATCATGCAGCATCTGTCACCGCACAGATGCACCAGCCGCCGAGCTAACCGCTCAGGGACGAGCAGGCCTGACTGGGATAGGGTCGCACCCTCAGGAGCTTGCGGTCATGTCTGGGAGATGAAGCAGGCTTGATGACAGTGAGGATACAAGTGCCATGCCCGGTTCCCATTCAGGAGACTTGGGACACCAGCTGAGCTTCAAAAACCACTCTCAACCCAAAGCTCCTGGATGTTTAAAAATGACACATAACCAAAGCATCTGGAACCAAAATGTTCTCAGGTAAAAACCTCAAGTGTCCATAAAATCCACTGAATCAGAACCACTTTGAGCAACCTGTTAATGGAGGTTTTCCTATATTGGTATTCCAGCTGCTAATGTCGGGAAAAATTATGTAAAAATAACAGGTAAAACAGAAACTTTATAGTTCGGTGGAGAAAAAAGGTATGAAAAAAATGACTACAGCACCAAGTGTGAAATTATCATCTGTCCCTCCTTTGCCAGCCACATCTGGTGAGCTGTACCCAGCATGTCCACTCTGGACATCCTGAAGGCCCTCTGGGTGCAGACACCGGGGACCCCAGGAAGGTGGGGGAGGAAAGCACAGCCCGGCCCGGGAGGGACAGGATGGGAGAGGACCGGGACACTGCAAAGGGACTCTCTTCAGCCTGGGAAGTTTGCCTGGGAGATGGAGACCAGCTTGACCTTCCTCACCAAGGACACAGCAAGAGGACCTGTGAGGAGCACAGAACCAGCCACAGTATGTGAGCGGCAGCTAACGAGAGCTGCCAGCCACTGGCATGTTGGCTGCAGCGTCACCCTCAGCTCTCTGGAGGTGGCGAACTCCACAGGAGGACACGTCCTCTTGAGAGTATCCCGCAGCACAGCTGAGTTCTAGTCTTGAGTCTGTTGCTCAGAGGCTCTTGTGGACACAGCCACCTTATTCCCCTGTCTGAGTGCCAGTCTCTTCAGACCTCCCGGGCCTTTGTGTAAATCCTCTAGGATTCTGCATGTGACAATCCAGTGCACTGTGGCACTGTTAAAGGGACTGAGCCCCAAAGGCGGGAAACCCAGCGTCAGAGTCCCGGGGTTTTCCTGCAGCAGTGAGAACTGGAACTCCCCCTGTCCCAGCATTCCCCATGTGGCCATGGCCTGGAGTCCTTCTTCCTACAGGATGGACACAGCCTTCGGCCTCCTGAGACCTGCAGAATATCAGTACAATCTGGTTTGGGGCATCTGAAAAATTGAGTTCCCTCTTTTTCATTGTTACACTGGAGATGCATGTATCCTATTTTAGAATGACTTTCTCTATCTTACCCCAAAACCTTCTTTATTAGTGATGGAGAAAATACTATACACAAACAGTTATTACAAAAAATTATTTGTATGATGTGCTCAGACATGCTCTACATCTTTATTTAGTCATCTCCATGAGAGTATCTCAAGTCCTGAAACCTTGACACCAGCTCTGTAGAGCCCCTCCACACACTCCCTTCTCAGCCTGCAGAGGTGGGGCTGGTTTTACAAAGCACATATAGCACCTGGCAGGGACCTATCTGCACCCAGCCTGGTAATTCCCATATTCCCAGGGCTTTTTTTTTTCCAGCATCATACATTATATTTAAGTCTCTCCAGCAATACAAATTTCAATTTGGCCAAGCTCTTTAATATTAATAGTTGTCAATCCAAATGCAGAGTGCATAATAAAAAATTTAATCGAAACGAATAGCTCACATATTTCTCTACCTCCTAAATATAGTCACCAATTAGACAAGAGATTTAGTTATATAACTTTGTAGAATTAAGGCCACCTACTAAAGACCACCAGTTAAGGCTGAGAAAGCCAAAATGCCTGATTCCATTCTGTTAATTACTTTTAAAGTTAAAGCACATCTCACCTTCTATGTCCCTTTATTCATAGGAACAAATTGTGAATACAGAATTCACAGGCATGCAATTCAGGGGAGACTTTGAGAGATGAGATGTTACCAATAATGATAGGGCTATCATTTCTATAACACGTTACAGCTTACAGGTCCCAGCCACTAGACCTTTTCAGGCTGGGGCAGCAGGTGGGGGTGAGGGTGGGTAATAGTGTTGCCACCACCACCACCCCATTTCACAGACAGGATAACTGAGGCTCCAAGAGGGGCAGTGAGCTGCTCTGTGAGCCACAGCAGGGCGGTCCTGGAGCCAGCCCTGTGCTCCGATCCCAAGCCACCCTTAGAATCCTACCTCCTCAGACACAAAAGCATCACCAGAGGTTATGCCTGTTTAATATGAGCACGGGGTGCTGCTGCTGTTCCCCTGCTCTCTGCTGAGCACCCACACATCGCCAAGGTAGCACCAGTCCCAGAGCCTACCAAAATGTCACAGCCAGAATGCCACTTCAGGCAGGGCAGGGATACAGGCAGGCTTTCCCATGTGACCACCCGGGCCTGATGGGGAGGCCCAGAACCCAGCATTTCAGAGAACTGGGCTGCAAGGGAGCCTGCCTGCCTCTCACATCAAATCCAACTCCATTTTTCAATAGCAGCAACAGCCCTGGGCAGGCGAAAAGTCTGTTCACTCGCGGAGCTAGTTAGTGGCAGAGCTGAGACGAGAACGTACACATGCACGCACACGCTCACACGGGTGCACTCAAGCGTCGAGGAGTTCTGCGAACACCGGATACAGCCCCCACCAGGCTCCCCCGGTTGCGGTGCATCCAGGCTCTTTCCGTGAGCTGCTCTGGGCTTGGCCTTGAGCTACATCAAGCAGGAAGTTTAAATGAAACGGCTCCCAAGTTCCTTAAATGGTTTAATAAAACATATACTGACTGCAATGTGCAGTTTATAGTGGCAAACTATTGCCCCTCAGTTGGGAAAAATGACCTCCAGTCGGCAATATTACTTTCAGCTTCATGATTCTAGTCCACTGTTGGCCATTCCCTCAACCCACCGGGCAATTCTTTTCCATAACAAGGCCGACTGCAGCCATCACGAATACTGCTGCCCAAGCTGCCGGCAGTGTGCCTCCAAACGGCCCGCTCTGCGAGCAGGCAGGGGCAGGCAGATGACACCGACGCACACAGAGAAGCGGAACGCTGCTTGGGGAGCAGAGACACCAGAAAAGAAGTGTAGGGGATTCAGAGAGATTTGAGGAAATTAAATGTGGTATCAAAGAGCACGCTCCTGTGTGTGTGTGTGTGTGTGTGTGTGTGTGTGTGTGTGTGTGTGTGATCCCTACTCAACACCACTCAGAACCAGGATGGGCACCGAGTTATGCAGTTTCAGGAGGAAATGCCTCAACTCCAGAAATGCTCTTGGCATCTGCAGCCATAAGCTTTAGAAGCAGCAGGGAGGGTTTAACATGAATTTCTAAAACTATTCCATCGATAACAAATAGCTCTTAATAACACTTCTAATCACAAATGCCATTTCCGATATTTGGTACTGAGAGGTTTTGCCTCATCTAAAAAAGTACTGGAATTTGACTGCCAGAAACTGATGACCTTTTATCCTAAACTGTGCATTGAGATGGCTTGTTAAGCTCATTAGTATTATATGGTGAATTAGATTAGACATTTTATGATTTCTCAAAAAAGGCTTTTTTGATATAAAAAAGCAGCCATTTCCTTTTTTGACATTTTTCATTTTTCAGGTAATAAAAATGGCACATGTATACCATGGCATAATGGATTAATTAAGGAATATTATGTTTATCTTAACTCTTAACCGAGTTGTACATCTTCATAACTCACTCATAAAAATTAATGCATTATGTTATACCATGGGATGAGAGGCCTATTTTTACCAAAGCTGCTCAGAATACATTGTTCTAAATTGGATTATTCTGAGAAATAGTGAATATCATATTCTGATATCATCTGTCCAAAATTATATTGTTATTTTAAAATGTTAGATTATATATAAAATCAAAACCTTTTTCCTACTGTGGCTTTGGATTGTCAGACTTTTCTGGCTCTTAGAGGATTAAGCTGCCCTCTCCACCTACACTCACAGGCAACCTATTTTATATCTTCTCCCATTTACAATGGTTTTGTTGTTTAAAAAACACATGCATTGCATCAAAGAATCACTGGATGATATTTTTTGGCTATTTCTTTGTGTCTTGATGGTAGATGTGAATATAAAAGAATATTCATGCAAGATTCATAAAGGCCCCAGATTTCTAAATCAACAGATGAAAAATCCCTAAAAATAATAATGTCCAGATGTTGCTTATTTAAATGAGCTGTTGCTCTTTAATGTTGCCAATCACAAAAGTGATAGAATTTGTGAATTTCAAGGTATTCATAATTTTCAGAGGATTATAATTTTTTATTAAGAGAGCATCCAGAGCGATTAAAATCAGCCATTTCAATAAATAAAAAATGATTCTGGCACAGAGGTTACCTTTATCACCGCAGCCTCACACCACAAAGCCCACCCTCTCATGCTGCAGATTCTCTTTCTTTTCCAGGCTCCCTTCAGGGGAAAATGCAACTTGCCAGGCCTAAAAGGCAAATTGTTTTTAATATGCTAGAACTTCAGAATTGGAGGGAGCCTTAGGAATCATACAGACCTAATGGCTCTTTTTATTGGTGAGAAAATTGAGGTTCCAGGAACTCAAAATGTTTGACCCAAAGTCCCTCAACTGAGAAGGAAGAAGAAAGCTACGGGAATCTAGTCATCTGAGTCCCAGCCAGGGCATTGTCTGCTCACTGAAGTTTAGGTTCAGTGTTGACATAATCCCAGGAAACCAATATGGCTGAAGGAGTTTGTGAGGCAGGGAGACCCCCAGGCCCCTTTCCAGGGCAGAGCACCTCCAGGTCTGGGCCTGGGCACATGCATACAAATCAGTTCTCCCAATAATTCCCAAGCCACTGCTAAAATATGTTCCCTGGTCCCATGTTTTCCAAATTCCAAAAGAGTTTCTTTTAAGTGGGACAGGATGAGGGAGTCAATAAACCAATCTTCCCTAGTTGATATCAAGGGCCCTGCCCCAGAGCTAGCAGAGTTAGGAAACATTCAAATGGCCATCAGGAGAATCTGTGTTTGAGAGACTGGAGGATGGGGTGGCAGACAGAGCCCAGCCTGATATGCCTAAGTCCTCCTTCTGCAAAACCCTGAAGGGGACAGGAAGCTCCGGCTTCACATTCTGGGCCAGGCCCACCCCTCAGCTTCACTGGGTGTCTGAACTGCATGACAAGGTAAGGTAGAACATAGTCCCTCTGGAAGTAGGCTGTGACCCACAGTCATCTGGGCTGGCTTCCCCTGGTCCAGAGGCAACCTAGAGGCTAGCCTTTATCCAAAGTAGGTGGTGATGTAGCTTTGACTTCTAATGGCTGTCCAGAGTTGGCCTACTCTTCTAAAGCAAAAGGAATGCTGGGAATGACCTGGTGGGACTCCTGGTGGGCATGAGGTTTTTCTGGAAAATTCAACTCACAGAGGGCACTCTTAACAAGGCCAGGAGGCTCCTACTGCCTGGCACCTGAGCTCCCATAGTGATATGTCCATATTATTATAAAGCACAGACTCACTGTCTTGGCTGTTCATTTAGCCTCAAGAAAAGGCTGGCTGAGGAGTTTCACCACACTGTGCAGCTGTTCCTTTTCCTGGGCTGCCACCCACTCTGCATATTCTGAGATGATATCTGCATGGCTCATGCTCTGGTGACATCCTTGGCTACCTGGCAGAAAAGCTCAAGTGCACTGGTACCTGTGTTTCCACTGGCAGAAACACTTATCTCCTCTCTCACAAGACACAGCTCTGTTCCAAAACATGTCAGCCACCTGAACTGAACACCTTCTTTAATAAGTTCAGTCATAAAATCCCCAAAATTTCAAAAAAGAAGCACCTTGGGGTCAAACTTGTGTTCTATTAAGAAAATCACTCTCATAGAAATTCTGTTGAGCTGGATGTGAACTTCCCCAGGCATACCAAGAGACATATTACTGTATCTAGAAAGGCTTTAGTAACAAGGTGTGCATCACATCACAGTAGAGTTTCTTAATCAGGCTTTCGTTAGATATATGTGGTTGAAAGTTAAATACGGAACACCAACAAACCAAAGGGAAGCTGCCTGGGCTTGATGTTGACCTGGGTTTCAAGACGATTCTGGAAAACTCATGGGGAGGGTCTCAGCATCTGAGGCACAGGGGAAACAGTATAATTTTGGCCACTGGGAGGTTATTCCCCACTGGGGCCTCGTGGCTGACTGCAGGGCATCTCAAACCCCTTATCAGTCAGCTTTGTTCTAATGTCTTCTGTGTGCTGTCAAACACCAGCTCTAAACTCCCAGGCCTGAGTCACATCGGGAGCCCAGTGCAAGTGCAAGAACAGCAGCAGGTGGCTCAAAGGAGGGCTGAAGGACGCTGCGGCCCCGCCCCAGCCCCCAGCAGGGCGGAGGCCATTCAGAAGACCACGTGTCCACAAGCACCTCCCTTCCCGTTGACCTCTGACCCCAGCACACTAGGTAAACATGGAGAAGAACTAGCTCTAACACGATGTCTCAGCAAGAACCTTCTCCATTCTTGGATGCATCCCTGGTCCCCGAGGGGTGCTGGGGCAGAGAGCAATCTCAGCACAGGCCGGGCCAGCATTCTGCGGTTAGAAGCAGCAGCCACAGAAGCAGGACCAAGACTCTGGAGAGATCCACCCACCCCTCTCCCTGGCTGGTTCCCAGGCTCTCCTCCCAGATACTACTGCAGTGGTTAAAAACTGAAGGACGAGGGCCTCACCCCAGAGGAAGCTCACTGGCCAGCTTCCTCAGGAGGCCTTTGCCACCTGGGACTGTGACCAAGAAGGGCAGACACAGGGACTTCTTCCCAGCAGCCAGGGGTTCTAGCTCAGTCACCTGGCCTAGGCCCATTGTCAGGGCAGTGGGCACCTGGTCCTGCTCTGCTGTCCTCCCACAACACCAACAAGGGCAAGTCGTGGCCATCACACTCCACTGTCCGTACCAATAGCGATTCTCACTTCCCTCCAGCCTCAACGACTGTCCCCTTTCATCTACACTGTCTTAATCTGGGAGGCAGCATCAAATACTTGAAATACACACAAGATATACACAAAATGGGATAATGACAGTACTTATTTCATGAGATCATTACAAGAATTAAATGAGATCATGCATATAAAATGAGGGCAGTGCCTGGCACTTGGTAAATAGTCAACAGCACTAACAGCTGCCCGCATTTGATTTCACCACAAGCTGAGCTGCCCAACCCCAGGCCAGGCCCCAGGGAGGCCTCCCAATAGGTAAGAACATTTAGAGACAGAAGGAGCACATGAAACACTTCCTGCAGGTCAGGGAAGGATTAGACGCAAAAATGGCCACATCTGGCAGTAAAGATGACCAGGGAACCTGCCTGGTTTTTCTCTCAACTGGAGAATAAATAATCACCATCCCCATGATTAAAAGTCTTGCCTTTACTGCAGAGGTTTACAAACACTTTTTCCCACCCACAACTGTTTTTCAAACGAAAGCTTCACAAGTTAGCTCACTGTGTAAAACAGATGCACAGGGAGTGGCCCTGGATGGAGGGGCCCGTATGTCCTGCAGCCTCCCGCCCCTCGCATTTCATGCTCTGTGTAAAGACCATTCATTAGCTTTTCCCTGGCAACACTGGACCAGTGGTTCTCAAAACACAGTTCCAGGACCAGCAGCATTGACACTGCCACAAACTTTTTAGAAATTAAAAATTCTTGGACCCCACCCCATATCTTCTGAATCAGAAAATATGGGTTGGGGCCCAAAGTTGTGTTTTCACAAGCCCTCCAGGCAACTGTGATGCTTGCCCAAGTTGGAGCCCCACTACTCTCGCTGTACCAGTGGTTCATACGCCAGCTACATGTGAGCAGCACCCCCTCAATGTCTTCCCCTGAGGAGAGTCCTGATTCGATTGGTTTGGGGTGGGGTCCAGACTTTGGTGGGTCTAGAAGCTCCCCAGCCAATGCTAGTCAACAGCACAGGTTGAGAACCACCATCTAGTCCCTAGCCACTCACAGTGGCAGCATGGCCTGGGCCCCTGTTAGATCTCTGTCCCCCAGACCTACTGAGCCACATCCTGCATGTTACCATGATCCCCGGGGAGGCAGAGGCAGGGAAGGCATATTACCGACACTCTGATCACAGTGGTTCTGGTTAAGACCTAGAAAGAACCATATACACCATATGGCCAAAGCACTCACCCCCTGGGTAGGAACCTGGGCTGAATGGCCTGAGACATCCCAGGCCACCCTGGCTGCTGCAGCTCGTGGACAATCAGAACCAGCCTTCTCGCTCCCGGGATGGCCCTCCCTCCTATGCCTACACAGCCTCCAGCCAAGCATGCTTGCCTCCACCTTCCCTGAAAGCTGCCCTCAGCCTTCAGTCCCTGAGGCCAGAGGAGCGGGGGTAGAGGCTGTCCTGCAGGAGGAAGCAGGAACTGAGTGATATCTGGGGGTGGCAAGAATTCCCACTGGGCATTCTGAAAGCCCCCCCAAACACCTGCCAGACAGTCTGCCATTTGCTGTCTTGCTAGTGGAGGGCTGATAATTGGGATGTCACATTTCTAGAAACACTGAAGTCATGTATAAACACACCCATATTGGGTACTAGAGAGGAGAAAGAGAAATTTGGTGAATAATTTCAGCATATACCTGTACTTATGTTTTTAATGTTGATATTGTCTCAAGTTATATTTTGTTAAGGAATCAAAACTACACTATTGAGCCCCGCTCACTCATAAGAGCATTATTTTGCATTATTAACTTTTTCTAGATGTGAAATAAACCACACACATGAACATGAGGAAAACTTGATTATCTTCTTGCAGTATCTCAGGAAGAAAATTCAAATGTGTTTGGGGAAGGGAAAATCCAATGCCTACACCCACCACAACCATCCCAACAAATACAGGCAGGCACACACATGTGTGCATGCATGCACACACACACACACACAAGTCCACATCTCCAGCCAACATTCCCTCCCCTCTGAGCTGCAAGCTCTTCAGTGTTAGGGGCCACATCCCACCCACCAGGGCTGAGAACAGGACTCTTAGCAAAGACATAGCTGATAGTCAGCAGAATGACTGAGTGAAGTGAGATCAGAGCCAGAAACAGCAGGGCACCCCAGGTCAGATGACTTTGTGGACCATGCTACCACCACCTACTGGGCTATTGCAGCAGAGGCCAAGGCCCAAACTTAGTCTTTAAATGGAAAAAAAAATCACAGATAGCCCCATTTCCAAAACACATTATCACTTTTTTCTCCCACTTATTCTCAGACACAAAACAATTACCAGACCAGTTCATTCCTTGAACCTTTACCAAGCATCTACTAGGTGCAGGCCCCTTGCTTAAGGCATCACTGCACATTTTCAAAGATGAAACTCGAAGTCTGAAGTCATTGCTGTCTTTCTTACAAGACACTAATGTTCTGGTCACATTATCATCCTATAACTCACATCCATCATACTTTCCTTTGTGCAAAATGAATTGCACCAAAACACTGTAAGAGTCCAGCTCTGCTAGACTTAAACCACAGCCAAAAGCCCATGAAAAACACCATTTTGCTTCACACTGCAACCACGTGACAGCCACCATTGAAATACAATAGTTACTGGGAAGAAATGTCATGCATTTCCAAACAAAAGAAGAACCACATCTCTTTGCTGGAGCCGAACTCAAGATCCATCATTCCCTGGAGCCCCCAATACGCCCTAAATACTTGGACTAATGGATTATTTCCATAATGCACACAGATATGTGAAATCAACTACGGCTTTTCTTTCCATTGAAGAATAAACAAAGAACTACCCACATTTTGTTCTCTGTAAGGGGAAATATCAGAAGGCTCCTGGTGCCAAGTCCACACACATTGTGGGGGTTGGAGAGGGTAGAGAGAAGGGAAAGCTGAGAGAGACAACTGCCTGATCCTTCATTAGCAACAGCTGACCACCTGAGCTCAAGAGGCAGTCTCTGCAAAATGGGAGGGAAGATCTCCACATTCGGAGAAAAAGATTTGGGGCTGGCCAAAGACATCTATACTAGGATTCATGCCAAACAACGTATGATCAAAAGAATGAAGGGGAAAGAATCAATCAACACATTCTCCTGTACAACTGGTTTTCTTTCCTCTGGGTTAGGGAAATAATTCACTTTTTTAATACAAGAAGAAGTTATTGATTGGCTTAGCTTTTCTCCTAATCCTGAGGAAATGCTGCGCATGTAGACATGCAGGCATGCTTAAACATCTCCTTCAGCAGAGCCAAAAGTTCATCCTGCCACACAGCACAGGGCATGGATCTTAGAATTCAAGCATAAGAAATAAAGGGATGCTCAGCTCACCTAACACCACCTCCCATCCTCATTGACTCCCTAAGTGGGCTACCTTTCCCAATGATGATGCCACATTTTAATATAATTACATTTTTTTTGAGCTAGGACCTGATCTCAGGCCTACAGAAACCTCAGTAAACATTCCCTATAAAAGCAATCTCTAAATGATTATGTTAAAAGGGACAGCAACAAGTGTAAGGTGTGGAATGACAGGAACAAGCATCTGAATTCTAGGTTAGCCATCTTCAGACGTGTGACTTGTGCAAGTTAGCTAACTTTGCTGAGCCTCAGTTTCTTTGTCTGCAAAGTGGGTGGCTGACAGGATTAACCAGGGTAAGGGGTAGCAAGCTCTTACCATATGGCAAGGGTCAGGTGGGAAATACTTTAGCCTCTACAGGCTACATGGTGTCTTTCCCAACTACCCAACTCTGCCACTGTAGTGTGAAAGCAACTGCAGATGATACACAAATGAATGGGAGTGCCCATGCATTAAAGAAATTTTATTTATGAACACTGAAATTTGAATTCCATATACTTTTCATGTGTTACAAAACATTATCTTTGTTTTGACTTTTTTCAATCATTTAGAAATGTAAAAGCCATTCTTAGTTCACAAGTTATATAAAAACTGGCAGAAAACAGTGAGATACCATCTCACACCATTATGATGGCTACTGTTGAAAAAACACAAAGTAAACATTGGGGAAGATATGGAGAAATTGAAATCCTTGTGCACTATTTGTAGGAATGTAAAATGGTACAGCAACTATGGAAAACAGTATATGGCCATTCCAAAGAATATTAAAAATGGAATTACCATATGATTCAGCAATTCCACTTTTGGGTATATGTCCTAAATAACTGAAAGCAGGATCCTGAAGAAATATTTGAATACCCATATTCACAGCAGCATTATTCACAACAGCCAAGATGTAGAGCAACCAAGTGTTTATTGATGTATGAATGGATACGCAAAATGTAGTGTGCGTACACACATCCTTATAGACATATATACACAGTGGAATATTATTCAGCCTTAAAAAAGGAAGAAAATCCTGTCACATGCTAAAACACAAATATGCCGTTTGAAGACATTATGCTAAGGAAAAGAAGCCAATCACAAAAAGACAAATTCTGTATGTTCCACCTACATTCGATACCTACAATAGTCAAATTTACAGAGACAGAAGGTAGAATGGTGATTTCCAGGGGCTGGGGACAGGGGCTGGGAGTTGGTGCTCACTGAGTACAGAAGTCAGTTTGGGAAGTCGAAAATATTCTGGGGACGATATAGGATGGCTACACAACAATGTGAATGCCACTGAACTAAGTACTTAGAAATGGTAAAATCTTTCATGGTTAAAGAGGGTGTATTTTATATTATGTATATTTTGACACATTTTTAAAAATTTCTTTAAATGTTATAATAAAACAAAAAAAGGCAGTGTGCAGGATGTCACCCAGAGGCCATAGTTCACCATCCCGTGGCACAAGGCATAAAAGCAGTGCAGTAAACATCCCCCAAAGAAGGACAATGAGTGAAAGGCTCTCAGGGTTTTGTGTAAAAAGAGGGCTCAGGGTCAAATGAGGAGATTATAAGATTTATTCATTCCAGTCTTTACCAAGCATGCCCTCTGGGGTCAATAATCATCGGGGCATAGACGCACAGAGAGAGGGGCACCCCCAGGTCCTGCAGCCCTGCCCTCCCATCCTGCACACTGCTGTGTAAGGAAGTCTACCCATGCATGTGTGTGGACATGCCCTGGGGTGCGCTGGGCGCCCTGTGGCGGGACGAGGAGGATGAGGCCATGCAGCAAGGCATGGACACACACCCTCCTTAGAGTGGTCAATGATCTTGTCAGGAATAGAAAAGTTCAATGACTACAAGGGTGAGTTTAATTATATGTTGTCACTGACTAGCAGTGGTTATGATAGTACAATTATACATGTATTTATCAGCAAGATACTTGCATATATAATAAACCAAAAGCAAAACATTAAATTTCAGTGGGTGCTAAAAATATAAATTTGGGGCATGATGTGGTGCAGTCTTACTGGCAAGGGGCTGGGAGAGAAAAGCCATGGACCCCCATCCCTTTTAAGAGCTGGCTGTTCCCACCCAACCTGACCACATGACACGCATCCCAGGAATGCAGTCCCCAAGCCCCAAGTAAGTCCCAAACCCCAATGGTTGTCAACAATGCTCCTTCACAAAGGAAAGGGGATGGGGAAGCTGACTTAGGAAACTCACAACCCTTTCTGACTCGGGCTCTGAACTTGCTAACCACAGTCCCCAGGGGTGTCGGGACACTACATGCTTGGCCACATCATGGGGTTCCTAGCTCTGATAAGAGTCTGAGGAGAAAAGGTAATTATCTGAAAATGGTCTATACTTTCCTTTATCTTGAATAAAGAGGGAGAAAGGGACAAAGATAAGTAAATGGAGAAAATGTAAATAACAGCAACACACATTTATTAAACACCTACTCTGAGCCAGTACCAGTTTAAGCACATCACACAGATTATTTGTGGGGTCTGCTACCTTGTCCCTACTGTCATTCCTGATTTACAGGTGAGAAAACTGTGGCACAACAAGGCTGAGCCCTTCACACCTGGTCATACAGCCAGCAAGCAGGGCAGCCAGGGTTCCAACCCAGGAAATCTGGTTCCAGAGCCCATTCCTTTGTTATGGGTTGCCAGGTTTAGTGGTCATTTATCTCTCTCTTCATTGTTTTCTTACTGATACTGCCATGCTGGCCAATGAACAATAATTTAAAAGTCAAGGATGGGGTGTCTTTTTCTCCTCATGACTGGAAATAAGTTTTCCAATAGACAGGTACCCACTATGCTGGATGTGGGAACCCCACCACCCAGAGCCGCAGTCTGTCTCCTCAAATGGCTGATCCCACATGGCTGAGCATCAACCAGTCCCACAGAGCCCAAGCATGGCAAGTCTGAGGAGGACACACAAGAGCCTCTACAAGATCATGAAACACACTATAAATTACAGAGTCTTGCCCAGGAGACAGACAACCAGTCATCTGGACAGGAAGTCTTCTGAGCCTCATAAACTCTTTGCCCATGTCTCACTTGGAAAGAGGTCACCTTCCCTCACTTTGCCTCGTGTCTTCAGCTCCAGTCACCTGTGCATGTGCCCTTGTAGATTTTTAAAGATATTTGTACAATAAGACACCCATGTAATTCAGCTTACAGAGATTGCTAGGCACAGTCCTAGGCATTATTCTTTTTTTATTTTAAAAAAGGATTAAAAAGGGAGGAGCCAAGATGGCGGCGTGAGTAGAGCAGTGGAAATCTCCTCCCCAAAACACATAGAGCTATGAAAATATAACAAAGAAAAATCTTCCTAAAATAGAGACCACAGGACACAGGACAACATCCAGACCACATCCACACCTGCAAGAACCCAGCGCCTTGTGAAGGGGGTAAGATACAAGCCCCAGCCCGGCGGGACCCGAGCGCCCCTCCCCCCGGCTCCCGGCGGGTGGAGAGAAACCGGAGCAGTTTTTTTTTTTTGGCGAGCGCTTTTTGGAAGCCTTAGAGGGACGGGCCCCCGTTGCTGGGGAGGCAGGGTGGCGGGACCGGTGAGGAGGTGCCTGGGAACGGCGCCGGAGGACAAAGAATATCCCGCGTTTCTCCCTGCGAGACCTGGGGGCGGGTGCCTGAGACCGGTGCCTGAGGACGGAGGAGGTCGCGCGTTTTTCCCCTTTTTTTTTTTTCTCTTTTTGGCAAGCGCTTTTTGGAAGCCTTGAAGGGACGGGGACCCCAGTGCTAGGGAGGCACGGTGGCGGGACTGGTGAGCGGGTGGCTGGGACCGGCGCCTGAGGACAAAGAATATCCCCCGTTTTTCCCTGCGGGACCGGTGGGCGGGTGCCTGAGACCGGCACTTGAGGACAGAGGAAATCGCGCGTTTTTCCCCTTTTTTTTTCTCTTTTCTGCGAGTGCTTTTTGGAAGCCTAAAAGGGACAGGGACCCCGGTGCTAGGGAGGCAGGGCGGCGGGACTGGTGAGCGGGTGCCTGGGACCGGCACCTGAGGACAAAGAATATCCCGCATTTTTCCCTGTGGGACCGGTGGGTGGGTGCCTGAGACCAGCACCTGAGGACGGAAGAAATCGCGCGTTTTTCCCCTTTTTTTTTCTCTCTTTTTGCCAAGTGCTTTTTGGAAGCCTTGAAGGGACAGGGACCCCGGTGCTAGGGAGGCAGGGCGGCGGGACTGGTGAGCGGGTGCGTGGGACCAGTGCCTGAGGACCAAGAATATTGAGCGTTCCTTCCCTGCGGGACCGGTGGGTGGGTGCTTTTTGGAAGCCTTGAAAGGACAGGGACCCTGGTGCTAGGGAGACAGGGCAGCAGGACCAGTGCGCGGGTGCCTGGGACCGGCACCTGAGGAAAAAAAAAAAAATCGCGTGTTTTTTCTTTTTTTTTTTCCTTTCTGTTCCCTCTCTCATTGTTGCTGTTGTTGTTTTGGTTTGGAGAGTGCTTTTTGGAAATCTTAAAGGGGCAGGACAGGTCACTTAGACCAGAAGCAGGGAATCTGGGGATCTCTGGACACTCTAACCCCCTGGGCAGCAGGGAGCACAGAGGCCCCTTACGGAGATAAATAGTCTCCTGGCTGCTCCCCCTCTAACGGGGCTCCACCATTTTGGAGGAACAGCCCCAGCCAGGCCAAGCCCACAGCAACAGTGGAGATAAACCCCAAAGCAACTGGGCAGGAAGCAGAAGCCCTGTCTGCGCACAGCTGCCCAGCACAAGCCACTAGAGGTCGCTATTCTCCCAGGAAAAGGCTACAAACCAACAAGAAGGGAAGCTCTTCCAGCGGTCACTTGTACCAGCTCTGCAAACTATCTCTATCACCATGAAAAGGCAAAACTACAGGCAGACAAAGATCACAGAGACAACACCTGAGAAGGAGACAGACCTAACTAGTCCTCCTGAAAAAGAATTCAAAATAAAAATCATGAACATGCTGACAGAGATGCAGAAAAAAATGCAAGAGCAATGGGATGAGATGCAGAGAAAAATGCAAGAGCAGTGGGATGAGATGCAGAGAAAAATGCAAGAGCAGTGGGATGAAGTCCGGAAGGAGATCACAGATGTCAGGAAAGAGATCACAGAAGTGAAACAATCCCTGGAAGGATTTATAAGCAGAATGGATAAGATGCAAGAGGCCATTGAAGGAATAGAAGCCAGAGAACAGGAACGTATAGAAGCTGACATAGAGAGAGATAAAAGGATCTCCAGGAATGAAACAACACTAAGAGAAATATGTGACCAATACAAAAGGAAAAACATTCGTATTATAGGGATACCAGAAGAGGAAGAAAGAGGAAAAGGGATAGAAAGTGTCTTTGAAGAAATAATTGCTGAAAACTTCCCCAAACTGGGGGAGGAAATAATCGAACAGACCATGGAATTATACAGAACCCCCAACAGAAAGGATCCAAGGAGGACAACACCAAGACACATAATAATTAAAATGGCAAGGATCAAGGACAAGGAAAGAGTTTTAAAGGCAGCTAGAGAGAAAAAGGTCACCTATAAAGGAAAACCAATCAGGCTAACATCAGACTTCTCAACAGAAACCCTACAGGCCAGAAGAGAATGGCATGATATACTTAATGCAATGAAACAGAAGGGCCTTGAACCAAGGATACTGTATCCAGCACGACTATCATTTAAATATGATGGTGGGATCAAACAATTCCCAGACAAGCAAAAGCTGAGGGAATTTGCTTCCCACAAACCACCTCTACAGGGCATCCTACAGGGACTGCTCTAGGTGGGAGCACCCCTAAAAAGAGCACAGAACAAAACACACAACATATGAAGAAGGGAGGAGGAGGAATAAGAAGGGAGAGAAGAAAAGACTCTCCAGACAGTGTATATAACAGCTCAATAAGCGAGCTAAGTTAGGCAGTAAGATACTAAAGAAGCTAACCTTGAACCTTTGGTAACCACGAATCTAAAGCCTGCAATGGCAATAAGTACATATCTTTCAATAGTCACCCTAAATGTAAATGGACTTAATGCACCAATCAAAAGACATAGAGTAATAGAATGGATAAAAAAGCAAGACCCATCTATATGCTGCTTACAAGAAACTCACCTTAAACCCAAAGATAAGCATAGACTAAAAGTCAAGGGATGGAAAAACATATTTCAGGCAAACAACAGTGAGAAGAAAGCAGGGGTTGCAGTACTAATATCAGACAAAATAGACTTCAAAACAAAGAAAGTAACAAGAGATAAAGAAGGCCACTACATAATGATAAAGGGCTTAGTCCAACAAGAGGATATAACCATTCTAAATATATATGCACCCAATACAGGAGCACCAGCATATGTGAAGCAAATACTAACAGAACTAAAGAGGGAAATAGACTGCAATGCATTCATTGTAGGAGACTTCAACACACCACTCACCCCAAAGGATAGATCCACCGGGCAGAAAATAAGTAAAGACACACAGGCACTGAACAACACACTAGAACAGATGGACCTAATAGACATCTATAGAACTTTACATCCAAAAGCAACAGGATATACATTCTTCTCAAGTGCACATGGAACATTCTCCAGAATAGACCACATACTAGCTCACAAAAAGAGCCTCAGTAAATTCCACAATATTGAAATTCTACCAACCAATTTTTCAGACCACAAAGGTATGAAAGTAGAAATAAATTCTACAAAGAAAACAAAAAGGCTCACAAACACATGGAGGCTTAACAACATGCTACTAAATAATCAATGGATCAATGAACAAATCAAAATAGAGATCAAGGAATATATAGAAACAAATGACAACAACAACACTAAGCCCCAACTTCTGTGGGATGCAGCGAAAGCAGTCTTAAGAGGAAAGTATATAGCAATCCAGGCACACTTGAAGAAGGAAGAACAATCCCAAATGAATAGTCTAACATCACAATTATTAAAACTGGAAAAAGAAGAACAAATGAGGCCTAAAGTCAGCAGAAGGAGGGACATAATAAAGATCAGAGAAGAAATAAACAAAATTGAGAAGAATAAAACAATAGCAAAAATCAACGAAACCAAGAGCTGGTTCTTTGAGAAAATAAACAAAATAGATAAGCCTCTAGCCCAACTTATTAAGAGAAAAAGAGAGTCAACACAAATCAACATAATCAGAAATGAGAATGGAAAAATCACGACAGACTCCACAGAAATACAAAGAATTATTAAAGACTACTATGAAAACCTATATGCCAACAAGCTGGAAAACCTAGAAGAAATGGACAACTTCCTAGAAAAATACAACCTCCCAAGACTGACCAAGGAAGAAACACAAAAGTTAAACAAACCAATTACAAGCAAAGAAATTGAAACAGTAATCAAAAAACTACCCAAGAACAAAACCCCGGGGCCGGACGGATTTACCTCGGAATTTTATCAGACACACAGAGAAGACATAATACCCATTCTCCTTAAAGTGTTCCACAAAATAGAAGAAGAGGGAATACTCCCAAACTCATTCTATGAAGCCAACATCACCCTAATACCAAAACCAGGCAAAGACCCCACCAAAAAAGAAAATTACAGACCAATATCCCTGATGAACGTAGATGCAAAAATACTCAATAAAATATTAGCAAACAGAATTCAACAGTATATCAAAAGGATCATACACCATGACCAAGTGGGGTTCATCCCAGGGATGCAAGGATGGTACAACATTCGAAAATCCATCAACATCGTCCACCACATCAACAAAAAGAAAGACAAAAACCACATGATCATCTCCATAGATGCTGAAAAAGCATTTGACAAAATTCAACATCCATTCATGATAAAAACTCTCAGCAAAATGGGAATAGAGGGCAAGTACCTCAACATAATAAAGGCCATATATGATAAACCCACAGCCAGCATTATACTGAACAGCGAGAAGCTGAAAGCATTTCCACTGAGATCGGGAACCAGACAGGGATGCCCACTCTCCCCACTGTTATTTAACATAGTACTGGAGGTCCTAGCCACGGCAATCAGACAAAACAAAGAAATACAAGGAATCCAGATTGGTAAAGAAGAAGTTAAACTGTCACTATTTGCAGATGATATGATACTGTACATAAAAAACCCTAAAGACTCCACTCCAAAACTACTAGAACTGATATCGGAATACAGCAAAGTTGCAGGATACAAAATCAACACACAGAAATCTGTAGCTTTCCTATACACTAACAACGAATCAATAGAAAGAGAAATCAGGAAAACAATTCCATTCACCATTGCATCAAAAAGAATAAAATACCTAGGAATAAACCTAACCAAGGAAGTGAAAGACTTATACTCTGAAAACTACAAGTCACTCTTAAGAGAAATTAAAGGGGACACTAATAAATGGAAACTCATCCCATGCTCATGGCTAGGAAGAATTAATATCGTCAAAATGGCCATCCTGCCGAAAGCAATATACAAATTTGATGCAATCCCTCTCAAATTACCAGCAACATTCTTCAATGAATTGGAACAAATAATTCAAAAATTCATATGGAAACACCAAAGACCCCGAATAGCCAAAGCAATCCTGAAAAAGAAGAATAAAGTAGGGGGGATCTCACTCCCCAACTTCAAGCTCTACTACAAAGCCATAGTAATCAAGACAATTTGGTACTGGCACAAGAACAGAGCCACAGACCAGTGGAACAGATTAGAGACCCCAGAAATTAACCCAAACATATATGGTCAATTAATATTTGATAAAGGAGCCATGGACATACAATGGCAAAATGACAGTCTCTTCAACAGATGGTGCTGGCAAAACTGGACAGCTACATGTAGGAGAATGAAACTGGACCATTGTCTAACCCCATATACAAAGGTAAACTCAAAATGGATCAAAGACCTGAATGTAAGTCACGAAACCATTAAACTCTTGGAAAAAAACATAGGCAAAAACCTCTTAGACATAAACATGAGTGATCTCTTCTTGAACATATCTCCCCGGGCAAGGAAAACAACAGCAAAAATGAGCAAGTGGGACTACATTAAGCTGAAAAGCTTCTGTACAGCGAAAGACACCATCAATAGAACAAAAAGGAACCCTACAGTATGGGAGAATATATTTGAAAATGACAGATCTGATAAAGGCTTGACGTCCAGAATATATAAAGAGCTCACACGCCTCAACAAACAAAAAACAAATAACCCAATTAAAAAATGGGCAGAGGAACTGAACAGACAGTTCTCCAAAAAAGAAATACAGATGGCCAAGAGACACATGAAAAGATGCTCCACATCGCTAATTATCAGAGAAATGCAAATTAAAACTACAATGAGGTATCACCTCACACCAGTAAGGATAGCTGCCATCCAAAAGACAAACAACAACAAATGTTGGCGAGGCTGTGGAGAAAGGGGAACCCTCCTACACTGCTGGTGGGAATGTAAATTAGTTCAACCATTGTGGAAAGCAGTATGGAGGTGCATCAAAATGCTCAAAACAGACCTACCATTTGACCCAGGAATTCCACTCCTAGGAATTTACCCTAAGAACGCAGCAATCAAGTTTGAGAAAGACAGATGCACTCCTATGTTTATTGCAGCACTATTTACAATAGCCAAGAATTGGAAGCAACCTAAATGTCCATCTGTAGATGAATGGATAAAGAAGATGTGGTACATATACACAATGGAATACTACTCAGCCATAAGAAGTGGAAAAATCCAACCATTTGCAGCAACATGGATGGAGCTGGAGAGTATTATGCTCAGTGAAATAAGCCAAGCGGAGAAAGAGAAATACCAAATGATTTCACTCATCTGAGGAGTATAGGAACAAAGGAAAAACTGAAGGAACAAAACAGCAGCAGAATTACAGAACCCAAAAATGGACTAACAGGTACCAAAGGGAAAGGAACTGGGGAGGATGGGTGGGCAGGGAGGGATAAGGGGGGGGAAGAAGAAGGGGGGTATTAAGATTAGCATGCATGGGGGGGAGGGAGAAAGGGGAGGGTGGGCTGCACAACACAGAGAGGACAAGTAGTGACTCTACAACATTTTGCTAAGCTGATGGACAGTAACCGTAATGTGGTTGTTAGGGGGGACCTGATATAGGGGAGAGCATAGTAAACATAGTATTCTTCAGGTAAGTGTAGATTAAAAATTAAAAAAAAAAAAAAAGAAAGAAAGAAAAGGGGGATTACTCCTTAACAGGATAAAACTATTGGTAAATCAAAGATCAACGCATGCTTTAAATATCCTTAATGTTGATCACTTAAAGGGTGTCAGATGATCAGCTATGGAGGTACTCTTTTCTGATAATATTCCTTTCTCTTAATTAAAAAAAAAAAAAAAAAAGCAGTTACTGTGTGCTGACCTCCAATGAGTTCTGCACAGTGGCATAGAGGGCATGTCAAAGTGTGGGCAAAGGGTCTGTTTGTTTCTACGCAGAAGATCAAGGCCTAGCTTGGATACCCAGAAAATGAACTAAGATACGATATGAGGAGGAGCTTCCGGCATCAGCACTCTCTGGAGGACTCGTGCCGGGGGATGATCATCAAAAAGCCTCCACAGGGATCCGGACGATGCTGCGGTTGTGGCTGCATCCAGCCCACCATCTCCTGGACTTGCCATAAGAAGGAGGAGGGAGATGTCTAGGCTGGCATGTGCATACAGTGAGACAACGAATTTGACTGGATCTGTACTGTTGGAACTCAACCAGGAGTTGGGAGGGGTGCAAGTTGTAGCACCCCAAAATCTCATGACTATAGACTATCTATGGTTAAAAGAACATATGGGATGTGAACAGATCCCAGAAATGGGCTGCTTTAATTTGTCTGATGGTTCAAGTACAGTTGGAAAATATCCATCATATCATAGATAAATTTTCACAAATGCCTAGGGTGCCTAAATGGTTTTCTTGGCTTCACTGGAGATGGCTGGTAATTATAGATTTGCTTTGTTTATGTCACCGTATTCCTATTATGTCAATATGTGTGTGCAAATTAGTTAGTAGTTTAAAACCTATACATACTTAAGGTACTATACAAGAAGATATGTCAAAGAAATAATCAATCCTCCCAAGTTTCCTTCATATGCTACATCTATAGCTTTTCTTCTTCCTTCCTAATTACAAACTTTAAATAGAATTCGTGCCTCATATCGAATTTACCGAGTATCATAATTCCTCCAGGTGGTAAAGATACCTCGAGACAAGTGCTGGGCATAGAAGCCACAGGGCATAAATCTGCAAAGAAGTAAAAAGCTAACCTTTGCAAACAATATGGCTTCTCTCTCACTTACCAACTTTACATTTCCCTGTATGGCCCCGGAAGATGACTGGTTAGCCAGAGACGGGTAAGATTCCTCAAGGGAGGAACAACCTAAGACAGGCACAGTCGCAGGGGGGCCATCAGGTGAGAATTTGGGGATCAACAGAGGTGAGGCTCAGAACCTCACCCCCCCTGCTTTGAGAGAAATCTTCTGCATCCGTGGATGTCTTGCTGCCCTTGTCTAGCCTGGATTAATACTTAGTCCATAGGCACACACCTGATCATCTGATCATCTACATTTGCCTTCTTACAGCACTAAACTATGTTTTCTACCTTTATCTTGCATCTACCTACCACTTCAGCATTTTATTAAAAATAAAAATAATAATAATAATAGGAGAAATGTGGGACAACATATAAATCAAGTACAAAAATCAAATGAATATTCATATTTGACCTGATGGTTTATAGGTCATATTGCATGATCAAAACCGAAAGTTTCTGTGATGACTGCCCTTGTACTGTTCACCATGTAAGAATTTATTCACTCTGTAAGAATTCGTTCACCATGTAAGAACTTGTTCGTTATGCTTCAGAAGATTGGAGACTGACGAGAATTAGGCTTGAGATGGATTAATGATTGTACATTGAGCATTGACCCCCCTATGCTGAATTTTATTGTTGTTAACAACCATTTGATCAATAAATATGAGAGATGCCCTCTCAAAAAAAAAAAAAAAAAAAAAAGGATTAAAAAGACCAGATAATGAGAATGTCTTTCTTTCTATAACTTGCCATTTTTATGTAAAAAAGAATGTTTGGGAGGGCAAGGGGTGAAGAGATGGTAAAAAGTGAGATTTCATTTGGACCACCAGGCCTACTATTCTAAGGTTCTATTTGAGTTTGAGATGAGTTCCATCCATCCACCAATCCATTTATCCATCCACCCATTCATCCATCTATCCAGCCAGCCAGCCATCCTGTCATCTACCCAGCTAGCCATCAATCCATCCATTTACTCATCCATCCACCCACACACCCATTCATCCATCTATCCATCTAGCCATCCACCCACCCATCTTTCCAGCTGCCAAAGTTTTCTTGAGAACCATGTATGGATCAGGCACAATTAGGAAAATAACACAAAATACACAGGGCCCTTCTCTCACCAAGTTTACACTGTACTAGGAGAGACAGACCAGAAACCAGCAAAGGAGTGTGTTGCCAAAATGCTCACTGCTCCAAACATCGCAATGTACTTGAAATCCTCTTAACACAAAGGTAAGTCAGAGCCATTTCCTCATTCATTGTTATCATCAAGGATCTGTTGTAAAAACAAACAAGAGTGTCTTCTATGGAAATGCTAACAGTACAAAAATGTGTTCTGATGTGGCAGAATAATTTGCAGGCAAATACTATAGGCAATAATATTTTTGTGACAAAAACCTTTATTTCTTCTCTTCTTTGATTTAAATATATACATGTATGTGGGTGCACACGTATCAAGATTCAAGTATTTCAATATAAATTTTGCATTCAAAATACTTTTCCTGATTTCAGTTGATTGCATATTTCAAGCCAATGTTGCAAGCAGTAATTTTTGTTCGGAATCAAAAACAAGGATATCCCTCTCTCTCTCTCCCTCCTCATCTCTCTCTCTCCACCCCTGTGCCCAACACCTGTCCTTCGTCCCCCATCCTCTATCCCTAAGAAGCCCAGATATCTAAGCTGCTTTCAGAGCTGAGTGGGATCAAGGGAAAATCCGGAAGGTTTCTGGAAGGTTTCTGGGGCTGGGGCTGAGGCTCATGCCAGAATAGCAGGACAAGCCTTACCACTTTGATTTGAATGTGTAATTGTTTGAATACATCTTGCCTGCAATACAATAGTGTCATCCTTGGTTGACACAGATTTTAAAGCCCTTTGAAAAGGTGGAATGTTATCAATCATGGGTACGATTATAATGGGATTTAGGTGGAAGAAGCTAAGATTCAGGCCCTCACTCAGACCAGGCTCTATGACAGAACAGGGAGAAGAAAAAAGTAAGAGGCTGTATTCCAGTCAGGAAAAGGAAGCAGCGTGTAGCCATCATCCACACATCTTCTCTCCCAAAGTTGAAGGTGTCGCAAGGAGCACCACGAAACTCTGGAACTCCCAAGGAGAACTCCCCCAGACCCCCAACAATCTGCTTATGCTCCTACCACATCAGACCAGTGGTTCTCAGACAGGATGACTGTGCTCCTCAGGGGACATTTGGGAATTTCGGGAAACATACTGGCTGTCACGGCGGAGGGAGAGGGTATACAACCAGCATCCCATGGGTCAGGGCTGGGGGTGAGGGTGCTGACCAGCCTACAGAGCCCAGACAGACCCCAGAGCAAAGACCTGCCCAGCCCCAAATGTCAGTAGTTCCAAGCGAGAAACCCCACCTTAGCATCCAGAGAGGCTGAGCGGAAGCCAGAGGGAGAAAGGATGGGAGAGGAAGGAGCAGTTGCAGGACAGAGGCCTGAGGTCGCCTCCTCCGGCTGAGCTCCCTCTCCTGCTCGCCAGCAGACCCAAGCAAGTGACAGGGAAAGAATAAAACAGGAGAGGGAAGAAAGGAGTCTTTGAGCCAAATTACTTACTCATTTGCCTTTTGATCTAAAGCACACCTTCCTTATTATGTGTCAGAAGGGACTGGAAAACTAGCAATTTTTTTCTTCAAGGCAAAACAACCCAGGCCCAACAAAAACACAATAATCTCTCTGGCAGATCCCTGGGACCGTCCAACCTCTCCCTGACAAATCACAGCAGTACCTATGGATGTCAAATTCACCCACCAAGCCCAAATCACATGCCCGATTACTAAGGCAAAGAATTGTGAATTTCATTAAATATGTTAAAGGGGAAAAAATCAGCCTTGAAAAATAGTAATCCTGTCTTTCAACAAAAATATTATAGGAAGCTATGAATTTGGTAGATCCGAATAGGATGTTGGTACATGTTTTACTAAGGTAATATAATGGCACACTATTATTAGATCACATTA
The DNA here is from genome assembly GCF_040802235.1 of Manis javanica. NCBI lineage: Eukaryota > Metazoa > Chordata > Mammalia > Pholidota > Manidae > Manis > Manis javanica. Next base: position 23,661,436 of record NC_133172.1, read on the forward strand.
ATCATTACTGTGCCAACGGCGCTGACAGCCCCACTGAAAAGGATTGAAAGGCCTGGTAATGGATATAAATTACCCATTGTGTGATAAAAGGATTTTTACTAAGAAGGTAAGAATAAAACAGCAAATTTCTAATATAACTGTTGTGTAAAAACCAAAATAAAAGTAATCCATGGTCAGTAATATCCACAAAATCAGAAGTAAGCACTTTTCCAACAAGATAAAGTCACAATAAAAATATATATATTCAGTATAATATAAAATTAATTTCTGGGTATATAATTCCACTATCAATTTCCCTGGTGTATGCAGGGACCTCTAAGGCCCATGGTCAGGAGAAGGTGGGTTTGGCTAATTAGATCCAAGGGTGAGTTTACAGAGAGATCAGGGTCAGTGCAGACAAGGGGATTGCAAACATCAAATACAAGCTCTGCCCTTTTACTGATGTTTTAAGTTTTTATCAGCTTTGATGCCAAGGAAACACTCTGTTAATGAGCTTGTGATTTTGAGTCTGATTGAGATGACAAATATGGAGCTGTTCTGAGGCAAGTTTCCTCCAAGACGGGGCGAAGCCATAGAACCACTGGAGAGTATGGGCCAAATAGACCATGGGTGAATGGACTGGGCCACCTGTCCTTGGGCAGCAGCCCCACCTGCTCACCGGCTCGCATTCCCGCTGACAGCTGGTGGATGGTAACTCTTGAGGAAGTCATACAGAAAGAAAGAAGCTAACCTCCCAGGGCTTTGTCCCATCTGTGACCCCATTCTGAGACTTCCTGAGCAGGTCTTGACATCACACATTCATCCCACCCAGAAGACCCGGGACATACACTGGATTAGAGAGATCTGTGAATCTGGAACCTTTTCCGTAGCCCCTCTCAGTCCAGAGAGGAGCTGCGGGAGCTCTTATCCAACACTGGGGTCTGCAATCCAAAGAGGGCAGCTGGGCTCCCCACACACAAACTCATAGACAGACACCATTTCAGCGAATTACAAAATGATGAAGTTCCTTACCAGGTGAGTCTTAAAGCAATGGAGCTCCCTCCTGGCTGAAGGGTATTCTTAAAGCCGTGGTGGGCAGGAACTGCAAAAATAAGACCTGTTAGCAATTCTCCATGTTGGACATATCGACTTCAATAAGATAGGTAAACAGCATTCCAAGGTAACAATTTGCCAGTTAGTTGAGAGTCTAACAACGTTTAATAGCCCCCACTGCCCCAATTCATCGAGCAATTTAAAATTGGGAACTATGTGACCTTTGCTGCAATAAAGCAAATTTGCTCAGCTTCTTTTAATGAGAAACTGCCACCTGCAAAAAGAGAAGGGGGCAGGGCATCTAACCATCCCTTCTGCGGATGGGACAGAATAAGAAGTAGGAGCCAGCAAGGGCGCTGCTCTCCCTCTTGCCCTCTCCCTCCCTCTCTCCGTCTGTCCCTCCCTCTCTCCCTCTCCCTCTCCTTCTCTTTCTCTCCCTGTCCCTCTCTTTCTTTCTGTCTATAGAATTCTAAAAGTTGAGGAACTGGTGAGATAGCCACGGCTTCTTTTTTCTCCCAGACTTAAGGAGGCCCCCGGAGACCCCAGTTCCACCCAGATATCAATCACCACACCTGTTCAGTGACCAGGGCAGCATTCAGTGGTTCCAGACCAGGAACCTGCAACTGCCCCAGGCTTTGGGGTGTCGTACGACCTCAAAGTCCTCTCTCCTGAAGCAAGACCAGGAGAGCAGGAGCCAGTTAGGCATTTTACTTTCTTACTTTGTTTTATAATTCAAATAAATTGCACATAGATGATCTCATCTACTATGGCACACTTGGAGGAAACAAGCCTACATGCCCATCCACAGTGGCTCTAGAGCCACTGGCTGGGGTAATCAAGGACAAGCCACAACCTGTGATTTCCAGCTCACACTCGGGTCCAGTCACTCCTGGTCCCGTGCAATTCAGAAGCTAATTTGTTTATGGGCAAGCAAAAATTCCATCTTAGAGAAATCTTCTGCATCCGTGGATGTTTTATTGCCCTTGTCTAGCTTGGATTAACACTTAGTCTACAGGCAAACACCTGATCATCTAAATTTGCTCTCTTACAGCACTAAACTATGTTTTCTACCTTTATCTTGCATCTACCTAACACTTCAGCATTTTATTAAAAATAATAATAATAATAATAATAATAATAATAATAATAATAATAATAAGGGAGAAATGTGGGATTCACATATAAATCAAGTATAAAAATCAAACGAATATTCGTATTTGACCTGATTGTTTATAGTTCATAATATGTGATCAAAACTGAAAGTTTCAGTGATGACTGCTCTTGCACTGTTCACCATGTAAGAACTTATTCACTATGTAAGAATTTGTTCACCATGTAAGAACTTGTTCATTATGCTTCAGAAGATTGGAGACTGACGAGAATTAGGCTTGGGGTGGATTAATGATTGTACATTGAGCATTGAGTCCCCTATACAGAATTTTATTGTTGTTAACAACCATTTGATCAATAAATATGAGATGCCCTCTCAAAAAAAAATTCCCTCTTAATTGGTTGTATTTTGCTGAAGCTGAAGTTGTACATACAGATACCACAGAAATAGAATTCTGGTAGGGATTCAAGGATATGTCTACAAATGGGAAACCAGAAGATGCATTCAGAGAGCCCATGGTGGCGGCCCCAGGCCAAGAACTTTGGACATGAGGCCACTGGTCTGCAACCCTCCGTCCAACTCCAAGATTGATTTCTGGCAATCAGAAAGGCATTTGCTGATTATAAGTTAGAAGTGTTTTCTCAAAGTGTAACAGAGACACTGTTATTTGTAAACTGATTTCTACCTGCCTATCTTGGGACATAAAACAAATGTTTACGTCTCAACCAATTGTAACAGGAAAGACATCACAAGTTTCTTTTCCTCTCCCTCTTTCTCTCTCCTCAATCAAATTATCTTTTGTGTTGTGTTGTCCTGTTTCACTCAACTTTAAAAATCTAATGTGAAAAATAGATGCTCAGTGCTATGGTTTTGGCCCAGCAATGGGCAGAACAGGCCCCCAGCATCTGGTTGCTTCTGTGAGACTCCCTTCTGTGTTCACAAGACTCCTTAAGTTTAGGGAGGTTACATGAGGTGGGGGACAGACGCAGATTTTATATCCTGGCTCATGGCTTGCAAAAGTCTAGAACTATTCTCCAGGGGCTGTTCATTTAGTAGCTTTGTACATTTCAATGACAGGGAGAACATGGAGAAACTGGGGACATCCCACACCCACTCATCCTCCAGCTCCACACCATTGATCAGAACATCACTGTCTCCTGCAATCTACACAAAGGGCAGTGATGGGAGTTCTATGCTGTACATTTTTCAAGATCCTGGCACAAGCCCTGTGGCAGCAGTAGGGGCTGTGCCCTCTTTAGAGGTCCCCCAAATAATTAGGGGTTTATCTAAAGGTGTCTGGCCCACCTGGGCAAGTTCAGCCCAACAAGTTTAGAGGCTACACTGGACCTCAGGAAAAGAAACAAGTAAGTGACATGTGTCCTTCTAAACCAGTCTCAGTAAGAGGGGGATCCTGGCATCTGATGTCATCACATCACTGCACTGACCATATCAGACCTCCGAAGCTTTGCAGGTGGAGTGGGAGGAGGGGAAACACCAGCCAGGAATTCTGCCTTCCTCAATGAAGGAAATAGCTTTTTGGTGCAAGTAAGTAACTCACAATTAGAGAGAATGCAGTGACATAACCAGAAACAGGTCCCTGATGGGAGACACCCCTCGCCCTTGCCTCCCGAGGGGACCCCATGCTGAGGGGATGGAGGAGGGGGGCCACCCAGGGGACACTGCCAACAAGCCCAGTTTGGTGTAGTTACCACCAGATGAGAGGAAATGGGGGAGAGGGCAGTTAACAAAGGCAGCAAAAGCATGGCATGGGTCAAGAGGGCTTGGGCACAGCCACCACACCCAAAAAATTATGCCCTCCACAGGCATGTTTCAGTGCCTAAAACTCCGCCTGTGATAATCAATAACCCCTGCTTCCCCTTTGAAACACCGGTAAGGCACATATGCCGTCATCCACAGGCACCGGCTCCTGACAGCGAATGGACTCAAGACCTGCCCATTCAGTGCCTCGTGCACACAGTGCGCCAGCCTTCATGGCTGACCAGAGGGCAAGTAGGCCTTCCACAGGATACAGAGATACCCATTGCGTGACGGGCTGGCTGGCCAGGGAGAGGGCCGAGAGTCATGTCAGAGGTGGGAAGTGGAGCACCAGGGAGGAAGGGCGCATGAGCAGGGCCCTTAAGCAGGTGCAAGGGGACTGTGGGACAGAGGCAAGCAGAGGGCAAAGGCCAGGGCCCCCAACATGAGAGGGCGTGGGGTTCTAAGAGAAAGTATGGCTGCAACTTCAAGAAGGGAGAGAGAGAGAGAGCAGGGTGCCGGGGAGGTTGGGAGCATCTCTTAGTGCCTAGAGCACCTCCAAGGCCCCTCTGAGGAATGGGAAGGAGGAGGGGGTGGGCAGCACTAAGAGGGATTTTGAAGGAGAATGGGGAGGACAGGAAGATGTGGGGACACAGACAGGAAAAAGAAAGTGGGAGGTGGCCTGGACAGCTCAGGTCGGTCCTGGCACGCAGTGAGCCCACACTGCAGCCTGTCACTGTGAATTTCACCAGCAAAGCTGTGCTCACCCAGGGGGCCCGGCCTGTTCCCTGGACCAGCCCTGCACTGGTGCCTCTGCCCATGGGAGAGGGAGGCCAAGCTCTGGGAAGAGCCGGAGAAGCCTTCACTGAGCAGGAGCCCAGCCTTGCAGACTTGAGCCCAAGGGTACTGAAAGAGAAGGTGACTGGTGAGTCAAAAGAGGAGCAGAGATGCAACACCCCCACCAGGGTCAAGGCCCTCGGTAATGAGCCCCAAGTTCAATGCAAAGAGCCTTCCCCTAGACCAACACGTTGCCTTCCCATGAACATTACACACCTGTCTCTCTATATATATACCATGGCAATTAGGCCATCTCAGCAGTGAGAGACGATTTACAGAGGGAGGGCCTGCCATGTGCCACACTGAGGGCAGTCGCTGTGTCACCTCCTGGTACATCCACCTGCCAGGTCCTGGTAGGTGTTGAGTGGGAGGGAGGTGGGGGCAGAATGCATTCCTGGACAGACAGAGGGCCTCCCTTTCCAGGGGGTGTCCGAGGCCCAGCAGCAGGAGCAGGGCTCCGTGGAGGAGTCTGGGCAGTCCGGGGCAGGTGGGAGCTGGGTAAAACGGCTTTCCTTCCAGGAAAAGAGTTGAGAAAGAAGGACTCAGAGAGAGCCAGCTGGACTCCTTCAGCCCTCTGCCTGGGGAAGGGTGTGGCTAGCAGGAGACACTTCCGGAGCTATCTGGAAATAACACCCCTTGGTCAACACCTTGAGCCCTGCTGTCCTGAGAGGCAGGCCCTCTTCTGTCTGGAGGCAGAGGAGCTTCTTCTCCAGGGCCCACCACCAGGCGGCCACAACTCCCATTCCTAGGCCCTGAGTGCCCCTCCCAGCCAGTGCTCAAGATTCACCAATCCCACTAGGGACAAGGACCCTGCCAGAAACCTACAGTTCCTCAAAACAGACTTGGATGGTCCATTCCCAAGCATGGAGTGATTTCTCTGAGAACTCTGAGAGAGTGACAGAGCCCCAGATGACACAGCCAACAGGAGAGGATCCCTGATGAGGACGACCTGGGAAAGAGCCTCAGGGAATCAGTCCATCAACCAGCCCTCATCTGTTAAGTGCCTCCCAGTTGCCAGGCTTACGTCTAACGTCTGGGGATCTGACAATAAACAATGTTCCCACCTGGGTGGAACTTATATGTTTTGTGAGCAGCTTCAAACAGAAGACAAATATAAATAATGATGCCAGTGAATAGTAAGCCCTGAAAAGAAAATAAATCCAGGGAAAATAATGGACATGGACAAAATGGTGAGGAAAATAAAAGACAGACTATTTTTAAAAAGACAATCAGAGAAGACCTCTCTAAAAAGGTGACAACTGACAAGAGCCAGAATAAAGAAACAGAGTGAGGCCCTGTGAAAATCTGGGCAAGAATTTTGTAAGTGAAGCAAACTGTGAGTGCAAAGGCCCTGAGGTAGGAAGGAAATGGATGGTGCCTTCAAGGGGCAGCAAGAAGTTCCATGTGGCCAGGACATGGGCAGTGGGTAGGAATATGGGGGAGAATGGGCTATTTAGGATCCACACACCTTGTCAAGCATGGTAAGAACTTTGGATTTTATTCTGAGCAGTTGGCAGTTTTTGAGCAAAGGAATAGCACAATCTGACCTACATCACACAAGGATCACGCTGGCTGCTGTGAGGAACAGAATGAGAGCAGAGGCAGAGGGACCAATGGAGGGGAGGCTGCTACAGGTGCCTGGGGGAGAGGATACTGGCTTGCATGTGGTGGGAGCCACGGCAATGGAGATAAGCAGGTAGATTCAGGATGCCTTTCATAGGAAGCCAGTGAGACTTGCTGGGCAGGACACCAGGAGTAAGGCAGGGTCCCAGAATTTCCTGGGCTCATCCTGGCCAGGGACGCTGGCAGCACAAGGTACCAACTCCAAGTCAGTGCTAGCCCAGGGCTCAGGTATAGTAGCCATGTGTTCCTGATCTTGGGCATCAGGAGCCCTGCAGACCCTGCAGGGACTGTCCCTTGTAGGACTAACTAATTACTAGAGATTGAAATAACTCCCCTCGCACCATGTCTTTCCCAGGCAAACCAACCAACCCAGAGTCTGTGCCCCGACCACCTCCTCCTCCAACAGGCTCTCACACTCTGCACATCTCTCCACCTGCCCTCCACCCCAGGGTCAGACATCAGGCAACCAGAGTCAGCCCTTTACTTGCTGGCATGATCTAAACTAGCCAGTACTAAGTCTGCTTATCCTGCCTGGCCTGGCCTTTCCCTCAGATATGGCTATAAAGGCTCTCGCCCACATCTTTCCTGCACTGCCTCTGACCCGACTGTCCCTGGTGACTCCACATGCAGCCCTGCCGGGGGTGGCATGCCCCCTCCCCTTAAGAACTATAGTAACAAACTAGCTTTTCAACAGTACACGTCTCCTGATCTGCTGGCCTCACCACACACCCCCTCACCTTGGAGCCACTGCCCTCTTCCTGGACTGCACGCCATGATGCCTGCTGAGAAATAGTCACCCTCTTCTAACTTCCGTCAGGACAGGTGCTTGAGGCACTGTTATTCAATAGCCACAAAGGGTCTCAACGTAGAGGAACCCTCAGAACCCAACCAATTCTCTCCTAAACCCCATCAGCGCACCCCCAGGGTCCCACAACTGACCCAGGGCAGTCAGGCCTCCATGCACAGGGCCAATGCTTGCGGTGAGTGTGTGCTGCACATAGGACACCAGGAGTAAGGGGGTGGGCCAGAGTTATCCTGGGCTCATCCTGGCCAGGGACTCTGGCAGCACAGGGTACCAGCACAGGGGGTGGGGGGCAACTGCACCCCGATGCAGAGCCCAGCCAGCATCATAGGATGCAGCTGAAATTGGGTAATTCAGAGTGCGCTGGGCTGCCCAGACTTGTTCCAAAGGAAGCCTCTCCTTTCATTTTAAAACCAAAGGTAACTTGGATGGAGAAGCTATTTGATACCTGTTCTATCTAAATGCTTTCAGGATACACAGATATCAGATGCTCCCAGACACCTGAGACCCCATGACATCAGCCCAGGCACTTCGGTGATAGAAGAGGAGTGGAGAGGCTCCTTCCCATCAGCTTGCGACCCGTGCGTGTGTTTTGCATGCTGTAGCATGAAGAAACACCGAGATGCTCAGAGCCAATCAAATTACTTCCCTGTCTCTTTAATAAACAAATCCATGTGCACATTAACAGTGTTGAAAATTCAATTTAAACTCTTTGTCTGTTGCTGCTTACTCTAAAGATGGTCTTTCTTAAACAACAGAACACCAAGGAGTCGTTAGTGCTCTCTCTTCATTACTTCAAAAAACCAATCATTAGACACCAGAGTATATACGTAATTAGAAAATCACTTCCTTTGCAATCCAAGCTAAGTAGTTTACATACTGTAATTACAGGGACAAAATCAATTTTTAATCATTTCCCTGATTGGGCTCATCAGCTCTGTGGGAACATTGTAACCTGCTTGTTGTGCAAAAGCAACATCTGGGCTAAAACAATTACCCTTTGTTTGCTACAATATTCCTTAAATCTTTTTGCTTGCTTAAAAAAATGAAAACATGAAGACAAGATATTTGGATGTCTTTTTGTCCTTGATCAACATATATCCGAAAGTTCTCCTCCTGACGTGAGTTTAATGTTCCCCAGAATTTATGGTTTAACAGTACACATCCAAGGAATGTATTTTTTCAGTGAGATAAAAGTATCTGATTGTTTTAAAGATCCATTCAGCTGCCTAATTGTTCCATAGCTAACACATGGTATTCAAACAACCCACACATTACAAAAGCTCATCTGGGTAATCATGGGCAACTATTATTGCAATGGTTTACACTTTTCTAATACAAATGAATGGATTTTATAAAAATTAAAAAAAACTAAAAAGCTGAGTATGTGTGAAAAATAGTTGGTATGAATTGGCAAGGCAAGGCTAAGCATTTTGTTCTCTTAATAGGAAATGACCTCATTTACACTGGAGTAATAATTAGTACTGCTTCACTGACAGTTAAGAAAAAAACTTTCCCAGTATAATAAGGCAGCATCTCCTTTGTTAGGAGATCTACATTGATTATTAACCCTTGCCGAGAAATTCCAAGTTTAACTTTACGTTCCGCTGGGCTCATGTTTGCTGGCAAAAGATAAAAATAGCTGTTTTGGAAACCATTGCCTCTCACCCAGTTTCCAAAGTTTTACATTTGAGCTTTTAAGTGACAGTCTAAAACACTTGGTGTCCCCTTTGAAGAAACATGGAAAGCCCCCCATCACCCACCTGCAGCCACAAGAGCCCTGGTCGGCCCCTGCAACCCCCCTCCCCTCCCCCCCCCGTGGCCCTGGTCCTCCCTGTCCTTTTGAAGTTTATTGGCTTTGATTTTTGCTTGCAAGTCACTCAACCTACAATTAATTCATAGTCAAAACAGCCCTGAGAAGGAGAAAAGGAAAGAGGGAAAAGTGAAAGGAGAGGGAAGCTATAGTTCCAGGTAAGTCAGTCCAGGCTGGTGATACAGGAAGGAGACAGGAATACAAGAGCCATGTAGGAAGTATAAGCCAGAAAACAGCCAGAATTATTCACACACACACATACACACATACACACATCACTGCTGAAGGATCTGTTCATTGACCTAACCATTCCTGAAACTCAGTAAGAGTGACATTTGACATTTATTGACACACAGGTCTGGTGCCAAGCTGCCACACTGGTGGAGTACCACAGTCCCAAGTATTGACCCATACTGTCTCACTTCACCCTCGTGACAACCCAATGAGGCAGGTACTGTCATCTAGTTCATTTATTGATGGGAAACTGAGGCACTAGCTAGGAAATAACTTGCCCAAGGTTAAGAGATCATGAGTTGGAGAGCCAAGGTCTGAATCCAGGCAGGCGGATTTCGTGGCCCATACTGTAGGCCACTCTGCCCTACATATGTCAACACGGGGTAACATCACTCCCCCTATGGCCTCAGAGAGCCCTGTCTCTGAGGCAGACAAGCTTGCCTTATGTCCACTGGTCAGACACCCAGTGGCCCCCACGACCATGTCCTCAGCAGCAGCATTCACAGCCCCACTGAAGAAACATGGAAAACCCCTGTCACCCCACCCCACAGCCACAGAGCCCCAGTCGGCCCCTGCACTCCCCTGGCAGCCCTGGTCCACCATTCTGCACCTGGGTTCTGCCTTCCCATCCCAAGGTGAAAGATTTCTGACCCAGGACAAGGCAGAGGAGAACATGTCCTGTAGGCCAGTGTTCTCAGGTAAGAAGCACAGACCAGAAGCACACATTTCTCACAAGGCTCATGACTTGTGTTGCTGGACACAAGTCCGGTTCCAAGTGGCCAGTGTCAAGCAGCCACACTGGTGGAGTCCCAGAGCCTTAACTCACCCAGGACGGACACCCAGCTCTCCACAGAGGCCGTTTTCTCTGAGAGCCAGCCTGGTAGGTTCTCCGCAGTGTCTTTGCCCACCCTTGGCCTGGGGTCTCACCCTGTCCGTGGGAGTGCAGAGCCCACGTTATCTCAAGCAAATCCAGACAACTCTGGCCACCAGCAAAGGAGTGATGCAAAAGAAGAAAAAAATCCCCCAAACTGTAAATGCTTCCTAATATATTTTATCACCACACAAATTAAAAATACTTATCCCTTGACAGAAAATATTTCATATTAGTATCAGATCACAAGGAATCTATGCAGTAGTTTTTATCTTGAAGAAATGTGAAACAACTGGAAAGCATAAAGTGCATATTTTCTATGTCTTCTATAATTACTGCAGGTAACATTGCTGCTCAGGTATTCTGCTTGGCAAATATTGCTTGAATATTCAGCCATCACACAGAACTGTGCTGAACAACTTAGTGACCACTAAACCACACGTGGCTACTGAGCACTAGAAATGTGAGCAGTTTCATTTATATTCTTTATGCTTTCTATTTGTTGGATATATTGAAAATAAAATCTTATAATCAATTTCACCTATTTCTTTTTATCATTTTTAACATGGTTATTAGAAAATTTGAATTATATGCATGGCTTGCATTTGCCAATTGCATTATGTTTATATTGCACCCCACCAATTCTGAGCTGAACAAAAAGTAAGGCCATTTTGGCAGCCAAATTTAGCCATAGTGAAAATTCACTTATTTTCTGAAGCAGATTTTTTTGAGAAAATGTACTGCCATCAGTATTACTAGAAATGTTAGTTCCATAGATATTGTCTGAAGTCAAAATGAAAGTCCTACCCACCCTATCACAAGGATCTCTTTTACAGGTTTTGCTTTTTTCAACTCATTTACTTTTCATTTTATAAAATTGGTTATTCAAGCAATAATTTGCTCATTTCCAGAACATTCGGAAAATATGAAACATTACAAAGAAGAAAATAACAATTATAATTCTATTAGCTGGTGTGATTGCTATTGATATTTGGGTGCACTTCTGTTCTGTGTGAGTGTGTGTGTGTGCATAGGTGTGAGTTTATGAACATAGTTGAGAACATACTTGCATGTGTTATCTTTCATTTCACATGTTCTAAAATCTCAGGTCCCCAGTGTTATAGATGGTGCTTGGCCACTATTAGAACATAGTACACTGACAAAAATCCATAACACTGCTACCACCAAATGCTGGCAAAGATATGGAACAACAGGCATTCTCACTGATTGCTGGTGGGAATGAAAAATGGTAGAGCCACTCTGGAAGAGTTTGGTGGTTTCTTACAAAGCTAAAAATACTCTTACCATACAATCCAGCAGTAACACTCTTTGATATTTGCCCAAAAGGGTTGAAAACTTACATCCACACAAAAAAAAACCTATGCAGCGATGTTTATAGCAGCTTTATTCGTGATTGCCAAAATAGAGAAGCAACCAAGATGTGTCTCAGTGAGAGAAAGGGCAAACAAACTGTGGTACACCCACATAATGGAGTAGTATTCAGCAATAAAAATAAATGAGCTATCAAGCCACAAAATGACATGGTAGAACCATAAACACATATTACTAAGTGAAAGGAGTCAATCTGAAAAGCCTATATAAGGTATGATTCCAATTCTATGGCATTCTAGAATAGGCAAAACAAAGGAGACAGTAAAAAGACCAGTGGTTGCCAGGGGTTTAGAGGGAAAGAGGGATGAATAAGTGAAGCACAGGGGATCTTTACAGCTGTGAAACCATTCTGTATGACACCATAATGGTGGACACAGATCATTATATATTTGTCCAAACCCATAAAATGTACAGCACAAAAAGTGATGCCATAATGTAAACTATGAACTCTAGTTAATAATAACGCATCAAAGTTGGCTCATCAATCACAACAAAGGTACCACACCAACACAAATGTGAATAACAGGGGGAAATGTGGGGAGGGGGGTACATGGGAACTGGACTTTCTACCCAGTACTCCTGTATACCTAAAACTACTCTAAAAAACAGGCTATTAATTTAAAAAGAAAAAGAGGACTAGGAGAAGAACAGCATTGAGAAAGGCTAGTGAATCTCCTCCCCTGGCTGGCATGCTCCCCTTCTGTAAGTCAGGAAATCTCTCCCGTGCTTAGAGATCCAGCACTCTTCAGAAGTCTCCTGGCTGCCACTTCTTCCATGCATTGATGTCCAAAAATTTCCCAGAAAGGCTGCTTGGGCAGTTCTTCAAGAAGTGCACTTGGCACTCGGCACAGATCCCAGTGACTGGAGACCTCAGCCAGCCAACTGACTTCTCTGCAGGCTTCTGTTGTTGTTCTTCTTGGTTCAACTCACAAAGTGGACTGACCTGTGACTGCAGAGCAGCATTTAGGCCAGCCAGGCCTGCACCCCCTTCTAGCACCCAGCTCCTCGACAGCAGGGGAAAGGGGACCCTCAGGCTGTTTCCATCTTCAGGCTTGATATTCCCCCAAAGTCCCATCCTTGTTTCTCCCACCTCCAAGACAGAAACCTGAGTGCCTCAGAAAGTACTGATATAGATAGGGGACCAGACAGAAGTACTTGGGGGACATGAGCCACCTCCCCAGCTGGAAGCTGGCAAGAATGTGGAGTGCACTGAGAACATTACAACAGTATGGTGGTATTTTCTTCATTTCCCTATCTGGGCATAGAGGGCCATCAAAATGCTGCTGTCCTATTGAACTGTCACCTCTAAATCCATATTAAGTTTTGCTTCAGCTACTGATTATTCAGGAGAATGCCAAGAAAATTCAAGGGTGGACTTCTTTAGAGGCCACATAAAATATTTCACACTGTTTTCTTATGATTTTGTAGTAACAATAAAAAACAGAACCTGCAAAAGTCATGGATCCCTCAAGTATCCCTCATCCTATGGCAAAAAAAAAAAGGCAAGTATGACAGATGACAAATACTCAGGAAAGCCTCCAGGCACATGCCCTCTGAGGTCAGGACCTCCTGCAAGGTGTGCCGACACTGGGGGATGGAGAGGTCCCCCAGAAAGCCCGTTCCTTTCCTGGCCTGGCCCACCAAGCAGCCAATGACAAGCCCTCTGGCTTGTCTCACGGTAAACTTCCTATTCCAGAAAATTCAAACCTAGTAATTCACAGAAAAGAAAAATAAAAAATCCTTTTCCTCTCATCTTCCAAGCCTTTCCATTTTGATAAAGATTTTATCAACATTCTTAGAAAGAGTATATTCTCTCTCCTCTGCCCACAGGTAACAAGGGATGGCAGATGTTTCAGAAACAGCACATTATAAAAAAAAAAATCCAATGTCACTAAAACCAGAATGGAAGATGTTTTATACATTAACAAACATTGTAATGAATTTGCACAACCTTAACCGACTGTATACCCAGCATAATGAAATGGTCCCCATCCTTTCAAATAAAAAATTACGTATGCTAGCACATAGCTTTAGAAAAGCATTGTTCTTTTAAAAAAAAAAAACCTGCATTTTTCCCAGCTACCATGTAATTTGTGAGATGCATTTTTAAATGATCTGCAACAGCAGCGGCTTCATCAGTCAGATGATACCGATAGATAATTCACCAAACCGTCACATGATCTTCCATCACTCTAAAAGACGCGAATATATTGCCACAAGCTTTGGGAATAATGGGTGCACCTGTTTACGGTGTCACCTCTGTTTGCTAATTGTCTCCTTGAGCTACATTTTACTTCTAATGCATTTATTTTTGACAGGCAGTGTCTATTTAGAAATCACATTACTTCAAGTGCAATTGTTCTTTTGTCTATCAAGTAAATGAAGTGTTGTTATACAGATTTCAGGTTCTGATTAGTAAAGTATCAGAGCCCCAAAAAGGTCAATCAGTTATTTACCTGAGGTAATAGAAGGATGACAGACATCTTGAATATTCTCCAGCTCATGCCATAGGCCACTTTATTATAATTACTCAACTCAGCCTAACTTAAATATGTTTCTGGGGGTGGCAGGCTAACATGGTACACTTGGAGCACGCGCCCAAGGCTGGGATCCATGCAGAATGGTGAGTGGTGGGTCTTGTGTGCACATGCACAGGTGCCGCCAAATCAAATATGCAATCCCTGAAAACGACAGGAACTGTGGCCAAATGAGTGCACAGTTGGGTGTTTAGAACTATCTGTTGGCTTGGATGAATTTTCCCATTAAAATGGGTATTTTTTAAATAATTTTTCAAATAATTTTACTCTTCAGGTCTGATTTCATGAGTTAGTTCAGATCAGTATGAAGGTATTATAACTGAAACAGAAAACAGACAACAACTGTGGGAAAATAAAGAGAGCTGTCTATGAAGGCCAGAAGCACCCAGAAGTAGGATTGCCTTTGACTTCCACTCTAGAGCAACATGGAGCCAGCTGCCTCCACGAATGGCCACGTGACGAACATGCCAACAGACAGAGTATATACACAAGAGACTGGGGACCGACTTACCACAGCATAAGCCGGAAACCAGATTTACAGACATTAATGAATACAGGTTAAGTAACCAGAAGATGTCTGTGTTTGAAGGAAAAATGTAACCTGAGCACCAACTCATTCCCTAGATATTTAGATCCAAATATCTAAATCTCAAATACCCTCAAATTATTCCTATAGATCATTCATCCACCTGACTTCCTGCCTCAAAAGTAACCCAAACCATGAATCATAGAGACAGTTCTATATTTAGGAGTCACTTGTCTCTAGATGGGTCATCTACAATTTCTTTTTTATTCCTCCTGATCTATCCATGAACTGTAAAGTTCTCTCACTCTCCCTACTTGTGCTCATTCCCCTTCATGCCTTGCACCATTACATTACCCCCAGTGTAGCATAGAGTCGAACACCAGACCAGTGACCACTGTCCCCGCCAGGCCTTGCACACACGGAGCCTGTCACTGAGTCACAATGCTCAACACCTACCCCGTGCAGGCCTGTGCAAGGTGACCATCCCAGGCAGGAGGCGAGGCTTACAGAGAATTCCAGAGACCACGGTTACTCACCATGCTTGCCAAAAGAAGAAAACACAGAAACCCATGCTTGCCTTAAGTCACATTCTAAATTGGCTCCCTGGAGCATTCTCTACCTTGTTCACTAAAGATTGTGTGTGTTTCCTCTGTGTTTAGCATATGCTATGTAACCTGAGCAGGACTTGCATTGTACCACTAGTTATTTTTCCAAAGTGTTTTCCCATCAGGACCATAATTATATGCAAACTACTTGACTTAGAACCATTCACAAACATGTTTTAAATGTTCACTAGGATTATTCCACCACCTCAAAGCAGAAAAGGGGGAAGACACATGAATCCTTTCTTGAGGACCCCAAAGTTAGGGGAGCCCTGACATGGAGAACCACAGACTGTCCTCAAGAAGCAAAACCTCCATGACATTTTCTACTGCAGCAACGAGGAATGTCCTCTTCATTCTGCAATTTATTTCAAGTCTAAGTGCTCTAATCATGGGAAGTACTTTTTGCTTTTTAAACAGCCTGCTTGTTTTCACAGGTCAAGAGCATAAATAAAGCAGTCAAGTTGGAAACTTGGAAGGTTGTTTGCAGGAGAAGGAAGTAGTTATAGATCGTCCATTTGTTCAGACCCCAGGCAGCTCTCAGGCGGTAGCTTACTATATGTGAAAGCCAGACCCCTGGATGGCCAGCGCTTACTGGGAGGGTCAAGAAGCACCCTGTTTTCATCTTTGGGGAATTCCTGTTGGGGAAAGACTGCCAGAACCGTACAGGGACTTTACATAAGGTTCTGATACAAACTGACCTCCAAGCTAAGGGAGAAGCAGCAGCAGGCTGAGAGGGCGACTGACAACCACAGGCACAGATGCCCAGCCAAGCTGTGACTGGGTCGCCCTGAAACCCTAAGTATCCTAAAGCACTATGACATTTACTCATGTCACCACTCAAGTGGCTCCTGATGAACAAAATTAAGTGCCTACCAATTACAATACTGGATCCACACATGAGCAGATCATTTCTCAATCGCAAAAATCTCAAGAAAATGAGATGCCTGGAAGTCAACATATTCAAGATGGATAATATCTTTACCCCCCCCAAAAAAAAAGAAGTATGGGTAGGAGGGAGAGAGGATAGGGAAAACAACCACTATCCATTTTCTGTTTTTCCATATGAGATATCACATAGGTGTTCCTACCAGCAAAAGCAGAAATCATAGTCAATAAACTGTATTCCTTTGTAGATGACACACACAATTGCTAATAAGGCTAATGAAGAAAACAAGACTCACAAAGCCCCATGAAACCAGGGCCACTGGAGCACACAGACACGACTAGAGTAAGAGTCTGTTAGAGAAAAAAGATTTGGAACAACTTCAAGAACTAGTGATAACTTCCTGTGTCACAGGATGCTTAGGGCAACACTCAGAAAGGACAAGACAGGATGGGCCATAGCCCACGGAGGCTGATGCCCGAGAGCAGGTGGGTCCCTGCCTCCCATGATGGCAGGTCAAGAACACAAAGAATGGCTTTCTGGTGACAGCTTAAGACCACAATAAGCCACCAGCCCACATTTTTACTGCTACCTTTGCTTCTATTTTTTTCTTTATTCTGCATGCACTAGGATAGTCCCCACCCCCTTCCTTTTTATCAAACATTCCTAATGTAGTGATAAAATGAGGAAGAATGAAAGATTATTATAAAACAGGACTTTTATGGCTAGTGTCTATGGAGCAGTCACACTGTTACATATATTTTCTCTAAGTAATCAGGAATGTATTGGTATTTTGAAATTATGTATCTCTAATAACACAAAAGTACTTAAGAACAGAAATAGACAGTAATGGAAAATGCAGTCAACTGTTGACAACATATAGAATTTCTGAAAATAATTTGCAGAGAACAGCACAGCAGATGAGTCAAAATTTTCACAAAAATATTTCTTGCCTCCGATAGTCCAATGTAATTCATTTTCTATCTCTGTTCATTAATCATTGTTAAAATTAGTGATCCATTTCTTCCACTCTGCCATCTGCACTCAGCTTTGTAACAAACATGACACCTTCCTGCATAATAAAACCTGACAACTACTAGGATGCATTTCCAAATAGCTTTCTGCATATTTGCACCTCTATAACGGATTCCGTTGTCAGACAAAAGTGGATTATTTAACCAGAGTTCTTTCTTTATCAATTCTGAACACAGATGTGTGTGAGTGTGTGTGTGTGTGTGTTAAAAATACGATCAAGAAAAATCTGTTAATTTTAGTTAAAATGAATTTGTCCTGCCTTAAGTAGAAAGTATTTTAAATCCAGGTTATGTCAGCCAATATCACTCTCCAGAAGCATGGTTGGGAGTATTATGCTTAATATATGAAGTTTACATAAATTCATTTGTGGCTTCATCTTGTAAACTTTTCTAATAAAAATGATCTTGACATTCCAACCTCCTAAAAAATTTTTTCCTTTTAATATCCTGCTTTATTTTGTTTTTCAGTCTTTGATTACAGGATTCAAATAAATATTTTTAGGGAAAGACAAAACAATCAAGGAGGAGCAGGGAGATACAGACGAGAACACCAGTGAATAATTAAACACATGCCAAGCGTTCCCTTGGGGAAGCCACCACAGGGTCCAAACCACAAGGAAGCTCCTGGGTCCTCCTGGATAGCATGCCATGTGGTGCCAATCAGTCTGGCGGTGATGAGGGTGGGAAGAGGAAATGCAAATTAGGACCTTGTCCTCACCTTTCCACAGAGCAGCCTCTTGGGAAGGAAATCTACGAGCTTCCAAGAAGAGAGTATCCACCCGAACGGCAGAGCAGAACTGCATCCCTTCAGCCAGCTAGGGCTGAGGGGCAGATTGACAAGGTGATACCAGGTAGGTCCAAGGTGAAATAAAGAGACAACTTTTT
Source organism: Manis javanica (assembly GCF_040802235.1). Classification (NCBI taxonomy): domain Eukaryota; kingdom Metazoa; phylum Chordata; class Mammalia; order Pholidota; family Manidae; genus Manis; species Manis javanica. The sequence continues at coordinate 23,679,376 of NC_133172.1, forward strand.
GCCCACTCCCAGCCTGTCTCTTGCCTCATTGCCCCTTCCTCTGAACATGGCAAGCTCTAACTAGGGACCTCAAAAGTCCTCGAGAAACACATTTCCAAGAAATTCAGCCTCCTCCTGCATGTATTCTCCAGCAAGCTGCCAGGCTCCATGCCAGGGAGGGCAAGAGTATACACAAAGGTGCCTCCACATCAGATCAGCCCTAGAGCTGCTCGCCACCCTGTGGGAAAGACAAGATGCACGCAGATGTCTCCAAACAAGGACAAGGGACCGGGCCACAACCAGGGAGAAATGCACCCTAAACTGCCACAGGTGGGGGCTGGAAGAGTGCCCCAGGGAGGCTGCAGAGATGAGGTGGCATCTGAGCTGATCAAAACATCGACCAGCACAGTCAAAAAGGAATAGGTTCCTAACAGCAGCAAGGGCTGGTAGCGGGTCACATCAGGCATTTGGGGGCCATTCAGACTGGACTGAGGGGCTGAAGCAGCCATTCCCCTGTCTCTGAAGGACACAGTCATGGGCACAAGGAGAGGCTGAAGAGCTAGCATCCTGAAGGCACAGCCAGCATGGGAGTCAAATACAGCAGCAGGGAGAACGCACAGCTCTACAATAAACTGCACTTTGTTTGAAATTAAGGGAATGGCTATTTAATGACTGTTGGCCAAGGAATCTCCCTCTGTCTCTGTCTCTGTTTCTGTCTCTGTTTCTCTCTCACACACACACAAACACACACACACACACACACACGCCTATTGACAGAGCACAACTTTTTGTTTAATCCCCTCGGTTTATCTTTCTCTGCCTCACAGCCTGGTGTGGAGCTTGGAGCAGATCCCCTAACTAAGCCTGATTAGAATGAGAACAGTCAAAAGACAAAGTTTGCAAAAATCAAGGTTTAAAATAGAAATAGCAACTGACCCTCAGCTGCACTGCTGCCGGCTGGGACAGTGACAATAGCGACTCTTTTGTTAAACTTTCCTGCGAGACGTGCTCACCAGACTGGGGTGGGTGTGTGTGTCTGTCTGCCTCATATATGAGAGAGTGGGAGAAAGGTTTTAAAATAGCCATGGCTTAAAAATAATTAATCACAAATTACCGTTCACCCATTAGCAGCCAAAAATGTCTTTTGATTTATTTAACATATACAAAAGCCAAAGCTTCCCTATAAATACTTCAGAACTTGAAACCTTCCATTTTTCCTCTGCCCCAAACACATGCACACAGGCGCACAGGCACACACTGTGGGTGGGGGTACACTAGAAGCTATGGGTGTGCGAAACCCTCTCCCCCAGGCATTGCCTCCCAGCCACCCAGCTCCTCTAGCCTTGAGTTCCCTTTTCCCTTCACATGTCTGCATTCTGACACATTCAATTTCAGGTTATCAGCACATCTGAATTATAGAATACTGATGGGGATAGAGGGCAGGCCTCTCTGGGCTGATTAGCACCATTTAAGAAAGCTTTCACCAGCCAGCTTCATTGGCTGGGAGCGCCACCATGGTGGGTGGCCTTTCTGTATTAGAAGTCAACTCAGAGCTATCTAATTTGGATTAAATATGGACAAAAAGAAAGATCTGATTATGCTTATTCATAGCTAACCTTTCAAGTTAAAGAGGCTGCTAAACTTGGAAGTGAAAACTGAAAGTTTCTTTCCTGTGTTTCTGAATTTGGGGGTATTCTTATTTTCTATTGCAGTTTTTCAGTAAGTCTGAAGTGTGTGTGTGTGTGTGTGTGTGTGTGTGTGTCTGTGTGTGTGTCTGTGTGTGTGCATGTATTTAAATTTTGGCCCAGTCTGAGAGTTTCTTTCTAGAACGATGCCTCAGTAAGGATTCAGGGAAAAGCTTTTAACTTATTTAGAGACAGACAACAATGGAAAGTCAGGGTTTGACTTTAATCCATAAATATTTGAAAATATACACACACAAACACACACACATAAAAACTTGGCTATAGGAGACTTCTTGCAACAGAATGAGTCGCTGAAAATTTGATTAGCACAAATTTTTGACATGGGGCTGAGTGGGGCAGCGATTCAGAAAAGACCTCAACATGCAGAATACTGGAGTCACTGAATTGAGAATAATTCCCTCATTCAGGGTAGCATTTACCTTTACATCTTCACTTTCACAGATATGCACACACCCCATTATTTTTAATTCCCCTCTGTTCTCAGCTTGGGCAACTCCTTCAACACTGAGTTAATAAAAGGAGCAGGGAGTCTCAGGGGTTCCCAAGAGTCCCACCGTGGCCTCTGGGTGACAGTGCACGAGTGTGGGTGAGGGCCAGAGGCAGGCACTGGCTGTGGGTCTGCCCTGGGTTCCAGGCTCTGAGATAGGGCAGGGATCCAGGAAATGCACCCTGGAATACACAGGCTGGAGACTGGCTCTGGCACCCACAGAAGCAGCCAGACTCTGGTTCAGTTGAGTACAGTTCAATAAAGAGCTATCGAGCATTAGCCCAGTGCCACGCACCATGCAACACCCTGGGTTTTCACAAAGGAAATGCCATGTGCTCCCCACACAACCATCCTCCCCATCTCCTCCATCCTTCACTCTGTTAGGGGGCCACTGGGAACACCCTCCCTCGCAGCTGTCCACATTGTGGAGCCCTAGGTCTTCTCCACATTACCTCTCTCCGAAGGCCCATGCCTGACAGGGTGACCTGGCACACCTATCTTTGACAGCTCATCCCCCAGGATTGGCAAACTCCTCCATGGCAGAAACCACATCTCACCTTCCTTGGAGTCCTCCCCATAAAGTATCAAATATTTAATTAACCAACCCCAGCTAGCCATCTGGACACAGAGAAGGAGGCTACATGGGTGCAACATAATCGGGCCGTCCCCTTCCCAAGAAGTGCCCTGTCGCCCCCACACCCCACCACTGCAGAGCAGGCTAGGGCACCTCCCTTCTCCACTATCCACCCCGGGCCCCTCTGAGTGCCGGCAACTGAGAACCCTGAGAAAGCCTCACAAGCCCTGTCCGGCCCCAGCCACGCTGTTTCTCCAAGTGGGCGATGACTGTGGAGCTGCCCCGCCCAGGCCGGCGCAGGGTTGCCTTGCCGCACATCCTCACAGTCCCCCCAGCCTGGAAACACTAAACACAAAACACAGCCTACAGCGAGGCATAAGGAAGGGTGTCCCTGGTGGCCTCTGAACCAACACAAGCCCTGTACTTTGACTACATGTCAACCCAAAGTTACCCTGCACAAGAGTGTCTGTCATTTCGACCCCTCAGGAAAACTCAGTGGGACAGTAATGACGACTTCTTTTCCACTGGACCTGGAGAACCAATGCCCTGGCAGCCATGGCAGAAGGAAAGGAGGAGCCAGGCTCAGCGCTCTCCCTGGGGTCTCCCTGCTGAAGGAGGGGTACTTACTTGTTCTTACATGTCTTTTATGGGTTGGTGGAGCTTTTGTGAAACACCACTGTCTCCACCTAAACCAAACCCACATTTCTGAAAGGGGTAAAACGAGATTTCTCGCTGCTAGCTTTGAACCTGCAGACCTCCCACAGTGCCAGTAATTGCATTGCCAACAAGACGCAAAACTGCACCCACAAGCGACAGGAAACAAGGACTGGGTGGGATGCTTATCAATACAGCATGCACCAAGGACGTGCCTGCCACACATCTGCCACACGAGCATGGCCCCCCTATAGCCTGGCCACGGAGGCTCAGCGAGCCCTTGCGCCCTATACTCCCGCCAGCTGCCCCACACTTCAGTCATCCACAAGCCACCTTTGCTGTTTCTACCATATCTCCTGCCACCTGGACTGTTATCTACTTAATATATTTCTTTAACTTCAAATCAACTCACTTTTTAACTTAGCCTCACCTTAAGCAGTAACATCTGCTAAATCACAGCTAGAATGTGCTACTTATATTTTTCTAATAGGTCTTAAAATACCCAACTGTTAAAATTTTAAATCTATGTATTATCTAAAATAGTCTCATGAAGTGTGAGCCACATTTGGAGAGGCCTCAAGAAATACAGCCTAAACTAGGGGGTAAATGGGGCGAGCCAGGTGTCAGAGAGTCTGGGGCACGCAGCTGGGTCTCCGGTCCGTCTCAGGGAGCAGGACGTGTGCGTGGGCTCTTGACGGCTTGACCACCCATCTCCTAAGCTCCTCCTCCCTGAGGTGATTTTGTGTGGAACCATTCAATAGAAACCCTGCCCTATGTACGGTGGCCTGATGGGTGCTGGGACTTAATTTCCTGGTAGAAAGCCCTCATACTGTCACTTTCCAACCTAGAGAATGACCGTATGAGTAGCAACAGTGAATGACCAACAAATTTCATTCTGATTCCACCCTAAACTCACAACCAGGAGTTTGTCTCACTGCCAAGGAAGTTCTACTTGAGAAAAGCAAATGGGCCACATGACAACAGAGGCTGGCCTTGTGCTTCAAGCACTATCCTCTCCTCAGCACCTCACGGTGATCACACAACTGCAGTTCTGTGAGGAGGCAGAATCCTCTTACCCACCTGGCAAAGTCTGTAAACAGACAACTTGAGTGACTTCGTGAAAGGGGATGTTTCTGGTATGTGAACAACTGTCTACATATTCCCCAACATGGAGAGGAAAACACCCATTGCTCCAAAAAGGCAGAATGAGAGAATCTAAGAGCAGACATTCGACACTGACTTGTTGCAGTATGGATGGATGGAACTCCCCAGAGGTCATGTTTAAAATAAATGTATTTAAGACATCCGAGTCACCTCAACATTTTCAATACCCAATGATCAAGTGGTGAACTTCTGAAGAAGCCTGAATAAGTGAATTCTAAAACAGGCAAAAAGAAAAGTATCTAATGACCATTTGTCTGTCCTTTTGCACTGTAACCAAACCACTTAGCATATAACATGGCTTATTGGATCTAAAGGTTTGTGGTATGGCCTCTGAGAAAACCAGCACAAGTCCAGGAGACAAGGGAAGTTCCAAAGTATACACAGGACACTTCTAGATGTAGAAAAGCCACTTCACTAGTGCATGCCCTGCTGCACTGTTTCTGACTTTAGCTGCATCCAAATCTCCTGGAGGGCCTTTTAAAACATAGATTGCTGGCCACACCCACAGTTTCTGATGTGCCAGTGGGTCTGGGGTGGGGCCTGGAATCTGCATTTCTAACAAGCTCCCAAGTGATACATGTACTGCTGATCCAGGACCCACGCTTGGAAAACCCCCGCCCTTGGTAATCTCAGGACTGTATAGCTGCATAATTTCTGTAAGGGAAGGATTGCAGCCGGGCCTCCCAACCTAGCATGTTGGTAATTTGAAATTTTTGATCAGAAGAATATGAGATCTTTTCTCTTTAACGTGTAATCACCCATATATGAAAGCATCAGAACATAAATGATGCAGAAAAAGCAAAGACTTTGGGGTGCCTGTTCCTGTTCCATCCAAAATCACCATCACCACCACTACCTCCCTGCGAAAATGCAATGAAATGAAGGAGGAAAGCTTGAGTTTCTTACAAGAATTCTCTCAGATTTACCCTCAGAAATACCATGGGTTTCAGGTAATTTGCTTGTCTTTAATGACCAGAAACTTAGAATATTTGTAATGGTATACTTATTCTAGTGCAATAATTAAAATAAATTTTTTATTATTTTTTATTTTATTTGCTAATAGAATTTATTAATTTATTAATACAAAGGAAAAGGAAATTTTTAATTACTGTATAAGACTTATGTACTAAAGAACTAAAATAAAAATATTATAAACACTTGTAAACCATTCATCTGTCAAATGGTGCCAATCTGTTGAGACAACCAAGGCTCGCACTGATAAGGAATGGTGGTAAATAATTCTTTGCAAATACATCTAGTATACATTCCCTTTCTGCCCCAAAGACATTTTCAACCATATGTTGAACACAAGTCGCCAGAAAGACCCCCAGAAACAGCATGGGGAGTGTGGCACACCTCACCCCTCCTCTGAAAGTGAACCTCAAGGTCCTGAACTGCACCTGGTTGTCAGTGAAGCCTGTTCTTCTCTCAGATAACAGGATGGAGCTAGTTTCAGGTTGAAGGCCTTTCTTTGACAAGAGTCACTGGAAGTAGCTTGGAAAGTAAGTTGTGTTGGTAAGCTGTTCAGTGACACGGTGGTGTTTATCCTATTTGCAGTCCCCAGTGACTGCCACGGCTGACTACATCTGTGTAACCCCAAAATGGAAACCACTGGGAGAGCAAACCCCTCAAGTTATTCTCACCTGGCACACCTATAAATATGAGGACTGGAGAAGAGCTGGGAAGGAGGCCGTGAGTGGAAAAGAGATGGCCCACAATTCTGAGAAGGTCTAGTAACCGTAGTGACAAGACCACTCGCTCCATATACTCACCCCAGACCAGGTCAAGGCTAGCGTTCTGGAAATGACATTCAGCTAACTTCGGGTTTTCTGGATTCCAGAGCTGGAACAAAGAGAAGCAAGCCCCCACCCTGACTCTCTGAGTGAGAACCTCCTCCATGCAGATGGCGGATGGGTCTGCCCAGAAGTAGCATCAGCTAGCTGACCACACACTGGCCTCGCAATGGCCACTTCCCTCCCAAAGTGTCTCAGCCCTTCCTGGGAGGCAGGCCAGAAACTGCATCAGGGCCCCGGGTATTCTCCAGCACCATGCTGTTTAGTTCTTCATTGTAAACACAGTCGACCTAAAGCTGGTCAGCTGCTAGCCACATGGTGGAAATGAGCCCAAGAGCCTGGAGTTCACAATTATTTCAGATTTACTCTCTTACTGATCTTTCATTTTATCAGCAAAACATCCTCTTGGCAATGGGTATTAAGCGAAAACTTAAATGAAAAGAAATGCAAAGAGTCCACAAAAGGCAGGGCATATGAAAGGAAAATATTCAGACCTCAGCCTTGGCCTTGACCTTTTACTGTCTTTTAACATTAAACATTTGCCCCACCTTCGAAAAGATAAATGTGGCTTTTGATGACAGCCAATGTTATCTGAGGATTAAAATAGCCCTCTTGCAGTGCTCAACATTAAAGTCTTCCGCATTTGCAAAATTGCAAACAGATGCAACTCAAGTACCTGCAAATAATCTGCCAAGACCAATTTCAAAAGGGAGATTTCAAAATATGTGGAAGTCATTAGGACATGTATTATTTTTGCAATGAATAGGCGCCAGGAGTGTCTCAAGGAGCAGATGGGTGCTACTTTGTTTATAAAAGATCAACAGAATATTCGGCTGTAAATGAAGACATATAAGCTATATGAAACAATTATGGTAAAATGGCGAACATTTCAAAGCTAATTGTAATGGTCTTTTAAGATCTGAATTCCTCATTTCTTACTGCATGCTAAAATATCATTTTAGTTTTTGGTCTTGATTGATATAATTACCAAAATGACAGAAAATTAAAGTAAATGCTGTCAGTTTTACTGTTGTAAATGTTGTCACTTTATCACTTGTTTACAGTGGCACCAATACTGATAAATGAATATTTTTCAACATGAATAAAAAATGTGACCTCCATCTCCCAGAAATCTTCAAAAGGATAACCCCAAACATTAAGAACCCCAGCAGACAAAGTGAACCTCAAACTGCATTTTAACAGAATTCCAAATAGTCTCTCTCTTACACATGCCCAGCTTCAGAGAGCTCCTGTTGCTAATAAAAATCTCCACGACATCGCAGAAGAAAAACAGAGCCAGCAAACACTCGCCCTCACCCGGGTCTCTCTGTGTGTCTGTGTCACCACTGAAGCCGGACTGAGTTAAGCCCCTATTCTATTTTCCTGTTTTATATTGGTAATCATGTGAATTAGATAATTACTCATGGAGAATGTGATTAAACATACGTCGCTATTGCCAATACCGAATCATGAAGAAAGGGCATTTCTGCGAATTGCTTTTAACATAAATAGCAAACTGGGCTCATAAAAAATGTCCAATTAAGCCAATACCTAATGATAGATGGGCTGATCCTATGACTTGCAAAGATGCAAATTGGATGCAGGAGAAATGAGGAATCATGTGAGACATCCTGAACCTGCATTTCCACACAAAAGACTTCTTTGCCCAGGATGCTTTCAAAATGTCACTAACTCCAACAAAGTTGAGACTCCTCTTTTTCCTTTTCCCTACAGTTAACTTTCTGTGGGGCCTTAGATTCTGTGTGCCATGGGAATACTCTCACCACATCTACAAATCAAGGAGAGGTGCGAGAGAAGAGGAAAGGACAGACAGAAACTTGGGCTGAAGACTCAGGTCCGAGAGGGGGAGCAAAGGAGCAGCTGCTCCAGAAGGAAACAGGAGAGCAGAGGCCGCGGCCAGCTGGCGGGCCTGCAGAGGCTCCGGAGCAGTGGTCTCCTGGGCTCTCGCTCGCTCCGCAACCCCAGCATCTCCTCTTGATCCCAATCACCCTGAGCAAGGCAGCCACTGCGCAGGAGGCTGATGGCTGCAGCATTTTCCTTCTTCCCTTTCCTGACTCACCAGCACTTCTTTTGCCGAGTGCACATATTCTCCCATGACAGGGTCCATGCAGACGAGGATCTGCACCCTACAATCACTGATGAAATTTGTATTGACTCCAAAATCAAAAGTAATGAGAAGAAAATTGGTTCACAGCCTGACCCGACAGTTCCAGACTGCTGTATTGAAGTTGCAGAAAGACATTTTTTTATTGTCTCCAGATTTCAATTAACAACATCGAGCTACCCTATCCTTCCATTATTAGTTTGAACAGAAGATCAGATTTAAGAAGTTTCACTAAATTAATTACTGTAATAGTATCTTGCATTCATTTCTGGAAAATCTTCCTGTTTGTAAAGAGAAAGGATTTCTTTTCACAAATCAGAGGCCATGCGGAGTCCTTCACACTGAATGCATCCACCCTAATATGTGCCCTTTAGGTTCACATATGTGCTCCTGTGTAAAACTACTCATGCCTGTAGAATATGCAAAGTCTGGGCAGGGTCATGAAATCCTAGACCCTCTCAACTGTAATTATGTCCCTGCAAGTATTTCTTGTTAAATTGCAGGGCCAAGCTGCAATGTCTTATTCACACTACCCCAAGCTCTTAAGCCATATGCTCTCAACAAATTAATAATAATAGTAGCCCCACAAACAGTCACCCTGAAAGCCACAAAGGAGAGCTTTTTCTTTTGAATGAAAAGAAAAAAAGACAGAGACAGACTATATCCACAGACACTATCATTGCCCCTATCTTGAGTAAAAATGCAAATTATGCCACACGGTGCTAAATTATTCTGGGATATTTCATAATGTGAATTAATACCCACTAGAGGCTAAGCCGAGATCATCAAACTCATTTCACATAAGACAACGAATTTAACCACCCGTGACTCAATGAGTGAGAAGTTAACATGCTATCCAGCAACACTAACCACTCCAAGGTAGATTGTCTTTAAATAAAATAACCCATTTTAAAGACTTTGCAGTTCAGGGCTAACTTTCTCAAATCTCAGCAGATGGCAGAACATTTAATGCTCAGGCTTTCAGTTCATACGATGACGAAAATCATTTCTGTGGAGATCAGGCTGCATCTAGTCACCATCTTCTCTCAAGCCCAAGTAAAATCCTATTTCACTAAAGTGAAACCACAGAAACAAAAGCATTCCGATACTCCACAATCTGTGCAGTTGGGTTACCGACTCCTTGTTAGCTAAAACAAATGTCACATTTTCAATCCACATTTAAAGGTCCACATTCCAGAGAAGGTCTGAGTGATCTTTTTTTTCCCCCAAACAAGAACAATCAAATTTAAGACAATGCTCCAGAAGAGAGGGAAAAAAAAAATCAAAGGATCTTTACCCCAACACCAAATGTATCCCTAATGCACTTGAACAATAGGCAGGCTGTGCTCTTATCCTAGAATAACACTGTTCATATGAATCCTAGGAATTTAGTATATCTGACAGTTTCTCTCAACCACCCATAACATTCTTTCCTGTCTCATTGGAGCTGGCAAAGGAGAATTCTGTAATTGAGTGGTACAGAACATGTGCCCTCCTTGCTAGAAGATGACAGATGGATTATAAAAACTTCAAAGCGGAGCATTTGGAGCACCAAGGGAGAGATAGTGGGTATTTGAACTCTCCGTCTTTACCCAGGAGACAATGGCACTCTGACATGGAGCATATATCAAGGAATGGTGTAACTAGATAGACATAATCTTTCTTTTCACTAAGTGTTTAACATTCTGTTAGGAACAAGTTTCAGTCCGGCTAAAGTGCACTCATCTTCATGCTAATCATCATAGTGCAATGGTGACACACGCACACCCCTTTTCAATTGTAGTTAAATCAGTCCTTCTGCAAACTGATTTTTTTTTTAAGAACAGCAACAGCTTCTACTTTAGGAAGGGAAAAAGTAGAAATTAAGCATTGGGTTGCGATTAGCATCTTTTCTGACTCACTGATGTGATGAGACTTGTATTTGCAAAGCATATTCCCCTTCTCTATGACTAAGGAAGGACTCTCACACATGGCTCACAGAGCACATGCCACCAATTACCCACCTTGATGCACAGCCGTGACTCACGTGAGCCCAGCTGAAACTGTCGCACTACCCCACAGGTCCCCGGAAACCAAGCCTCCCCACTCCTCCCTTCTACCGCCACCCAGCAAGGACACACACACACACACACACACACACACACACACACACACACACACACACAGCCGAAAGGTGGGGAAGTCACAGGGTTTGTATGACACATTCGCCTCTTGCTTGATCATCCAGCCCCACGTTTCAGCTGCAAAGAACATATTGAAACAAGGCAGAGACACAATTCACGAGCAGTTATTAAAATCCAAGCTCTGTGCTGTAGCAGGAGGGCAGAGAACTTGCTGCTGTCGATAGAGCTCCACTGACAGATCAAGTCCCTGGCCCCAAAATTTCTCCACACTGAAGCTCAAGACGCAAAATGACTCACATTGATATGATGAATTGTAAGCCCAAAAAAACCTTAAATGTTCTATGTCTCTTAAAATTTTGATAGAGACATAAAATGGCTTATAGAATTCTAATTATAGCAACTGACTTCAAAAAATGTCTCAATGTCAGAGATTAGTGAATCAAAGGCACATTTTTTAAATCAATTCTTGCTTCTGAATATTAACAGTATTTATCATTCATACTGCCCTCTGGAAACACCAGCCAGGATCCCTCTCTACATTTGACGAGGAGGGTCTCCCTGCAGTTATAAGTTGATGAAATAAGGGCTCCCAATGGGGGGAAGATTTGCCTACAGGGCAGAAGTACCAACTGGAATGAATGCACATTGTGGGTGCGTGCTTCCGTGACAGATGCCAAATCTTTCCAACTATTTATTGCTCTCATCACCACCACCATCATCATCAACATCAAAACAGTCTGCACCTTCTTTATAGTGCTACCAATAAATGGAGTTAAAATTAAATCACTTCTATGAGAGTCACAGCAACTTTTCAAAGTAATTAGATATGCTGGAAATATTTCTATGGTTGAGAATCCTTCTCTTCTACTATCCCTATGTATGTACCACAGAGTCCTTTGGACACTACCAAACTGATATATCTGGGATCTGCCCAAAAATCTACCTGTCTTGGTCTTCATCCTGCCTCAACACTTTAGCTATACCATTGTGCAAACCAAGGTTCCTGTTTTTCTGGGTAACTCTGCCTGATTGCTAATGTTCTCAATTATAGGTGTCACCAACCTCATGGGCTGCTCATGGTTCTGTCTACTCAAAGAAAAGTGGGGCACATGTCTCTCAAATTTATTTCATACAGGTGGGTAGAAAACATATTCAAATACCCAAAGTCAATTCTCATGGGCCTCATGCTGTTGATATGAAGGAGACAGAAGGGGCAAAAATCTCTGTCCCCACGCTGCAGCCCACGCCCAGGAGCCCTTCTGCAGCTTCCATGGAGGCACCCGGACCCCTGGGGAGACTGGTGGTGTGGCCCATGGTTCAAGCCAGCCAGGACCAGCACAAACTTCAGGGAGCACTCCCTAAAGGGAGTGTAAAGTATCTCTAGAGGTGGAAGAACTCAATCCTTTTTTAAATGTTAAGGACTTAACGGCCCCTTGAATAGTCAGCAAACTGTTAAGGAAGCTGTTTTTAAAGGGGCATGGGAACTGTACATCGGACACCTGTGTGCTCCTGCTCACATTCTGCTTTCTCAACATAGTGTAGAAAACCTGCACTGACAAATGCAGATGCCTGAGACCCTTGGGGTTCTTCACACCCACATGGGATTTGAGAGCTCATCTTTAGTTCCGCTATGAACTGTCATTTCAGAATCATCCAGTTAATGAAAAGAGGGAAACTTCACTGATGACTCAAACTGCATCAGAAACAGTTTCTGGTTGGCCCCAGCAATGGAGACATGAGGCTTATTTAGGACTAAGCCCATCCTGATCCTTAACACCCAAGACTGCCTGGAAAAAGCTCTATGATCAGGCAGCCCATGCTTACCACTGACCTTGCTGACTTACAGGATGGTGGGGAGTAGACGAGTCCCAAATGCCCATCAGAGAAGCCATTAACCAAAGCCTTGGGTGGTGTGATGGATACATCACATGTGCCTTGAAGACTCCCCCAAAATGTAAAGAGAACAACAGCAAAAAAATGAAATTCTATTTTAAAGTATTGGACACCTGATAGCTGCCCCCCTCAAAAAATAAGGCACCCAAACAGTCAAGATGGGAAAAATCAAAACTAATTATTCTGTGCTTACATTTATTACACACTTCAGTATCTTTTGAGTCATATGGCAGGAGAGAGACCCACAATCATCTCAGTGCCCAGGGATTCGAGGGCCCTTCCTGGGCTGGCCCTGTGTCCACATGCTACTCTAGCCCTCCGACTCCAAAGCTCGAAGACTTCTTTAAGTAGAAGAATATTTCTTCTTCTAGCACCCAGCCCTAGCTAAGCCCTGCTCTGTTCATTGGCCAGATCAATCTGCTCCACCAGCCACCCTCCCCAAGACCCCTTCAGAACTGACTCCCCGCAAAGGGCAGAAAGCACTCCTTAAGAAAATATATGAAAACATGTCAGAGACAGATGCTAGAGAGACATGCCCAAACATCCTGAAATCACACCAGCACTTCTACTCACAGCTCAGTGCCCCAAGAGTTCAACCTGAATGTGTCACAACAACGTGACAAACCTTTACATCACCCATTAATGTATATGTTCCCTGTAGATGAAACACAGACCTTAACATCAGTAACAGGAAAAGGGGTACCGTCTTTGAAGGAGCCTGCACAAGAAAGTCCTTTTTAAAAGTGCATTTTCATCTTTCTGTTTTACAGTGATCTTCTGCCATGGTGGAATGTAAACACCACAGGAATGGGCAGAATTGTGAATTACGGATTTAGACGCCTTGCTTTAGAAGTAATCTTCAAAGAATGCACATCCTGAACATCAGAGTCACACAACAAGGCTCCAAGCTGCTTGTGACTGCCTGGAAAACAGCACAGGTCACACCTATTATTACCAGTTGGGTACTGAATTGCTTTTTAAAATCAACAGAAAACATGTTCTTACAGCTTGTCTACATAGCAGGAGTGCAGATTCAGAAAGTGCTTGTCTTTGCCCAGAAAAGAAACCATTTAAAGGATGTCCCCCAAAATGTTTCCAGCAGAGGGCAAACATAAGAACTTCGTTTTTCAGTGATCGCTTTGCTAGACGTATCCCCAGGAAAAGGCAACAGAGACTGGTGGCTTCATGACCTGCCCATCTGACCTTCACCTGCCATCACCTGGTTTTCCACCTCGAATTTCTACCCGGCCTGGGGCAGCTCGTGCTGTCCTCCACACCACTCAGCAACTCCCACTCAGCTCCTCTGAAGAAATCTGAGTAATCAAGTAATCACAACCACAAAATAAACAGCACAGTGGGAAAGAGGTTCCATGGGCAGAATGGGGGATTTCCACCCGGACACAGCCACTCACTGTGCGAGTGGATTTTGGCAAGTCACTTGGTACTCTGAGCTCCAGGTTCCTTGTTTGGGAAATCAGGTGATGACCCTAACTCACAGGACTGCTGAAGATTTAGTAAGAAAATGCATGTAACAGATGGGTAAAGCAGGTCACAGTGTAACATTATTGCATCCTTCTCCTCCTCCTCCTCATTTCTAGTATTAGTATTAGAATCAGTATTTGTAACTAGACTGCAATATTCATTTCCAGCCCACTGGAAGCACAGTGCTAGCAATGAATCAGTGTTCACTGGAGAACTGAAGGAGAAGGCATTTGATCCATATGGCTCATCGTCTTCAGGAAAACTCGAGAAAGGATGCCCCCAAAACCTAAAGGCACAAACCCATGAAATAAGTTGACTGTGCTTCTGTAAGTGCAGGACCCAGATGGGGCATCCTTTAAGATTAAATCTCAATGAAAAGCACAAAAGTCAAACGCTGAGCTATACATTAATTACACACATCCAAAGAACTGGGAGAGGTTAAGCCCACATTTGGCAGCAAATTTAGTTCTTTTATTTGATATGAAATCTGTGCATGGTGATGATTTGTTCTTCCTGCTTCATGTCACCAAACTTCTGGGGAGGGATGCTAAAAAGACAGAAGGACCAGATATCCATTTATTCAAGGATCTTCCTTGTTTAGGGATGAAATCTAACAGGCATCAGAAATAATGGCTTCTCAGAACCACTGCTGGCCAAGGTCAAAAGTCAAACGCACCTGGAGCAATATTAATAACATCTCACCCCACTTGCTCAGTTAGGGAGTTATGAAGATTATTTCTAACTCCTGTGGAATGAGAGGTTTATAAGGTGAAAGGTTGGAAGTTTTTCTCCAATCATATATGCCCACTGTATCTAGAACTTTTAAGAACATCTCCCCAGCTTTACCACATAGAAATTTGAAGACTTATTAGCCTCCAAGCCTCACAGGTTTTGTGCTTCTCTGGTGTTATTTTCATTTTGTTTTGTTTTCTTTGAAGCTACACATTTTTTAAATCATGGGTGAGCCTATTGATAAATTGTAATAATTCCCCTGTCATCTTCTACTATTTTCTATTTGGATTGATTCAGCCACCACGTCACCTGTAGCTCTTGCACAAATAGGCAAGTTCTGTCCAGTGTTGACGGGTGGAGAGCCAGAAAAAAGTATCAGTGGATTGAGATTAAATAAAGGATTGTGGGACTTCTTTTGCCCCAGGTGGGCTTTCTGATGCTGTCACCTGCCCTGCAAGGTGACAGGTTCTCAGGAGGATAAGTGTCTGGAATTGCCGCTGTGACTATGGCAAGGAATATGCTCTGATTTTTCAAAATGTCACACAATAAAGGCGACCTAGAGAAACCAAGTAGACGCTAAATAAGATTTGCTAATGTTTAACCACACCACTTCAGCAGGTTCATTTCATAAACTGTCATAGCAGAACTGGAAAGGGCCACCTGGACCAGGGTCCATGAACAATAGCACCATCTACAAAACTGGATTCTCAGAGTGGGTCCAAGAATTGGAATGTAACAAGCCTCCCAAATTATTCTTTGGTGTGCCAGTGTTTGAGAGCCATTGGTCAGGCACACCTTCATCAGTTTATACATAGGAAAACAGATCCAGCTCAGGTAATAGACTGCCCAACTGAGTAAGCAAGCAAGCACCAGGACTCAGATTTGTGCCTCCGTCCTGCATTTGACTCTGAGTTACACTGGCCTGCCGTGGGGGCACACTGGATAACCTTGTACGTGTACTTTATTTCCATTTTGCAGTCAAATAGCTGAAGCACAGCATTTGAACAGGAAGCTGGAGACTGGGAAACCCTGGGAAGGAAAAGAGGCTGAGAGCAGGTATGAATAAGCCAATGCCAAAATTCCAATGAAAAGCTAAAAGCCTGGTTCTCCCCGGTTTCTGTGGGAGGTGGGACTCCCTTCCTTTATTAGAGGCAAATAAAAGCAGGTCGTCACCAAGAAGCACAGCACCAAGGGATTCCTTATTTTGCCTGATCATGGTGTCTAATGACAGCTTCACTCCCAGAGAGTTTTGGCTTTGAGTAATAGTGGTGTCAAGTCTCCCTGGTAGAGTCTTATTTTATTTTAAAAAATAAATTTTAAAAAATAATTTTTAAAATTATCTTATTTTAAAAAAATAATTAGGAAACATTTTTACTCATTGAAAAGAAAAAAAAAACAACTCAATAGCAAATAGTTTTTTAGCCCAAGAGGTCTATAAATTATGAGCAATTCAAATTATTCTAAATCTTTTCAGAAGACCCAGGCTCCTAATCCTCTTCAGTCATTTATTAAGGCTTTATTACATTCCTCTCCCATCCCAAACCCCTCCTATAGTGCTAGACACCCTGTGAGGTAGAGGTGCAAACACTTAGTGGCTGGCAAGGTACGGACATACTGAGGGAAGGAAACGGAAAATTCTGTCCTCAGGGGACCTGAAATCTGCTAGAGGAAAAAAGATGAAAAATATATTTTTATTTAGCTCACACAGTAAATAAATAATATGAATCAAAGGAAAGAATTTATATAGTGGAAGAGTCCTCTGGGACAGACAGATGAAAATTGAGACTTACGGGATGATATTCCTTCCCATCTTTTATTTTTCTGCAGGTATTCTTGGCTGTTACTGACTTGAGAGGAGGAAGATGAACATCTCCAACACTCAGAAAAGAGATTCTCCAAGTTGCACACACATTTTCCAGCCCTCCAAGATGGCAGCCACTTGGGCAACAGGATGTGACATAGGTTTCGAGCCTTTTCTCCCCTTCTGCAATCATCCACCGTGATTTGAGTGTCTTGTTGAAGCCAGTGGGGTTACTCCACCTTACTCATCAGTCAGATGAGCGCCTCACCAATCAGGGAGTCAAGACAGCATCTTCTCCAGGCGCCACGACTCCTCTGCCCAGGGACCCCCATCAAGTGCTGCCAAAGGCGAGAATGCAGAGCTGCGAACAGCGCTCTCCATGCTAATCAGGGCCCCGCACAGCTGGCTCAGCAGCGACCGAGAGCCCACGGAGAACTCTCCGTGCCCGATGTACTGATGTCACAGGAGAGGCCTGTGGTGGAGTCTGAATGGCCAGCTGCAGACGAGGTGGCATGGGCAGGGAAACGGCTGACAAAAAAGGCCTCCATGGCTACAATACAAGCCAGAAGAAATATCCTTCACTGAGTAGTGACCTCTCCAGGGGACAAACCTTGGCAATAACACCAACGTAATTTCTATATAGAGACAACCATCTTTCTGAGCTCTATCATGGCAACCTCTTGGTAGTTAGGAGCACACCACAGCTGCAGCTTCCATCTCTAACAAGGAACAAAAAACTTGGCCAGAGTTGGTTGCATGACACAACATTGTTCTCAAAGGGCCAAGGACAAACTCCCAGATCCTTATTTTTCTTTGGAAAAGTGTTCTTTGAAAAAATACTTATTAACTGGCCACCAATACAAGTTGCTGGAAGTTGAGTCATTAAGGAGACTGCAAGGGCCCTGGCCTTGGGGAGTCTAGTTCTAGCGGAGGGAGGCAGATGGGTTTGCACACTAACAGCAGATGAAATCAACAAAGAACAATCCCATGAAGAAAACAACACAGGACAATGAGATGGGAGGTGACCAGGGAAGGGTAGAGGAACAGGCCAGGAAAGGTCTCTCCAAAGAGGTGGCATTTAAATAAGACCTGATGGATAAGCAGGAGAGGCAGACAGAGGAAACAGCTTTGCCAGAGGCCTCAAGTGTGAGCCACATCTAAGGAACTGAGAGAAAGCCAGTGGAGTGGGAGCCTAGAAGACAAGGGGGAGATGAGGACAGCAAGAAAGTCACAGTTAGACCATGAGAGCTACATACATCAACTTGAGCTTATCAAAACCCTCCTTGAATAGATGCTTGCCTCCTAGCCAGGACAGTGGCTTCAATTCCCTCTTCAGTTTGTTCTAAATCTTCCTCATGTTCTCTATTGGCATTTCCGAAAAGGAAAGAAACACCTGTCTCTTCAAAAAACAAAAAACATAAACCCTGGGCAACCCAAGGCCAGCTGGGACTGCCCTCCTCCCCTCTTTGCAATTGCTCAGGTGGGTCATAATGCCACCTTCTTTCCTAGCCAGGGGCTGGTCAAGGTGTTAATTAGCCAATCACTCCTAGAGGGGGGAGCATTCAGAGGATGCTCAAAGCTTAAGGGGCAACATGCGAAGAGAGTGGCAGGCTGAGGTTTTCCCACCATGAAGCAGACTGGAAGCCTTTGTCCAGGCAGGAAAGGTGAGGCAGTTGCAGGCAGACATCTGAGTTCTGAAATCCTCCTGTAATTATGGCTTTAGTCAAGAAAATGCACATGAGTTCACAGGATGATAAATATTAGCATGCTTCTCCAAGTTCAAGTGAGTTGTCAATAAGACAATTAAAGCAGCATCAATAATATGAACTGTATGTTATTATCTGCTATTCTAAATCCCAGGCTTTTGTGATCTCAGGAAAACAAAGGAGGACAGGCAGCGGTGAGACAAATACTTTTTGCACAAGTGAGAGATGTAATTCTGCATTAATGTAACAGCACAGTACCTGAAGGGCAGGGGATGGGGCGCTCTTAAATACTGTGGAGAACTCGGGCAATGAAGAATGGCCTAGGCGGAAAGGACCGTTACAATGGAAAATTAGCAGTCCTCTGTCTAAGGCAGATCAATCACTTATATCACGTGGCCCCAGTCAATAGGAGCCTGAATAAGTGCCAGAATTGACCTTAATCAACTAACAATCGGTACTCGGAAATCAGAAACTCCAGATTCTTCTAAAAGAAAAGGAAGCCAAGTGAAACTTTGGGTGGAATTAATGAACATGAATAAACATGGTCTTAAGAGAGAGAGAGAGTGTGTGTGTGTATATGTGGGGAAAAAAGGACAATTTTACATACACACACATACTTACACATACATGTACGTGTATATACACACATACACATATACATTCATATATGGATATTCATACATATGTGGTTATTTTTATGAAAGCCATATAGTATTGTGTTGCACAGGGATTTGCAGTGAACCATTTCTGGAATACAAATTGCAAGGCAAAACTTTTTCATTGTTAACTAAGACAAAAACCTACACAATGCAATCTCTATACATCTACAGAATCAAAAATCATTTTCCTCCAAAACTAACTTGCAAGGCATTAAATGCACTAGAATGAGAGTAGACATTAAAACTAGTATTTGTTGACACTGTGATTTTGGATTGAAGAAAGAAGTTTTCTCCAAATTAATGAGCCAGACATAATAGAGCACTGTCAAAATATTGATTTTATTTTATCCTACCTATTGTTGGCACTCTTCTCTTAGTTAGAGAAAAATATAATTTTTTCATTAGAGTTATCATTTGTTATTACTACATTTTCTTGCTATTTATTATGGAAAAGGAATCTCATGTCACTTTTCAAGATTAATATAGAACAATCACATGGAGAGTTGTGATAGAAACTAAAATAAAATACCAAATGCTTCCCAGACAATTTTTACTACAGACTGAAATATTTCTTAAGAGGAAAAGCAAGAACTGTTGGTTCAAATTTCATAAAATATGACATAAATTTAGATCTATACATGTGGGTAAAATACTATTCCAACTAAAGCTTAGAAATTAAAATAATTATATTCATGCTTATAGAGCTTACTTTGTAATAATCAAGTCGATGAGAGGACAGTAGCCAACATCTATTCAGACCTATGCAGGTCAAATCAGGAGGAATACTGTTTACCCAGGGCAGCTGCTTTATTCTAAAAGATGATTTTTACAGTGCCCTAAAACATTTGTTCTCATAGATTTTTGCTAAGGAAGGGGAAATATTTAAGCAACTTTTCTGAAAGTGTAATAAAAGCCATACATTTGTTTCCATAATTTTTCTATTGAGTCATTTACATTTTAATATTTTACATCAAAGTTACAATGATGTGAAATATGATATGCATGCAAGACTACTTGGAATGTTTACAGTTATTTAATGAAATTTATTTAAACACTTAAAACCAAATGATGAGGGAAAAAAAGTAGTTAAGTATAAAAAGGGCCAGGACATACTTTTTCCACAGACATATTAAATCAAATTAAGAAATTAGTTTTGTAATAATGTAAGTAGTGAATCAAAAGGGCCAGGCATGAGATGTAAATAGGTACTTTCAAGGTATACATCAAAAAGCCCTCTCTAGACGTACAGGTGACACAGATATCTGGTTTTCCTGTCAACAATCCCTTACCTGAAAGAGGCAGGTGTTCATGACCCCAGAAAGAGTTGGGGGGTGAGCACCTCCCCAAAAAACCAAGACACCTGAATCAAGTACAACTCCAGGTGTCCCTCTGCCCCACCCCATTTACAGAGTTTTCCCTCACAGATTCTACTGGGCACACCACCTGACACCTTTCTGGGCTCAGTAACAAACAAAAGGTGTGAAAGGGATGGAAGGAAATAGGGGAACCAACTGCCGCCATGCACAGAAAAGAGAGAGAAATCTTGAGAAGCTGATGCAAAACTCAAGATGCGCCCTCTCTCCTCTGAGACTGAAGGAGGTTTAAGTACAAGGGCCAGCAATGAAGTACAGGACTGTGTAGTCAGGGGACACCCCCCCAAAGTTGGGTGGGGGGTGGGGACAGAGGGGTCCCAAGCATTGAAGAACCACTCTATGAATCTCAACAGAAAATATAATGTAAGAGAGCTTTGTAATTTGTAGCCTTTACAGGTAACTTTTCTAATTTCTCTATGTGCCTGGCACACAGCAGATGTTCAGTGGGCATCTGTAGAATGAATGGATGGTTTGTATAGGAAGAAGAATGGATGGAGGGCAGGAAAGACCACCTGGAAGGAAGGTACTGACTTTGGATGTGAGAGAAGGCCACAGCGGCCAGTGGACAGCCTCCAGCAGAAATTACCCCTCCACAGGCTGTGCTCAGAGCAGATGGAGAGAGCAGCCCCAACCAGAAGCAGCTCCTTCCCCCATAAAGAAAGAAGTCTGCACTGTTCTTGGGGGAGCTCCAGCCACACAGGCCTTCTTTATTCTCCTCAGACCATCAAGATCTTTTCAACCAAGGGCCTTTGCACATGCTATTCCTTCTGACTGAAAAATTTCCCCACCCTTTGCTTTGCTGGCTCCTTCTCACCCTTCATCCTCCAAGAGTGTCACTGACCACCTCGTTGAAGAGGTTTTCCCACAGTCCTCTGTTCCCTTCCTTCATAGTCTACATGGTCACAGTTGAAAAGAAAAATAGACTGGTGCTCCCGTAGAGCTACGGTAAACCCTGGCTATCAGGTCCACTGTGTATCTCAATGCCTAGCACAGTGAGTATCTGCAGGATGGACACATCTGAGAAAATGAACTGCAGAGCATAGTGACACTGCTGTTGATGAGAGGAGTGGGAGACAAAATCACCTCCCCATGGGCTCCATTCCCACTATCTACTACTCCATCTTAAAGAAAAATGACTCCCGTGCTCAGCAATGCACAGAACAAGCCTCATCCTTTACGACCCCATGAATGAGTGTGGTAGAATCTTTACAACTAAAACAGGGTTTGTCTGTCTAACGAGCCTCTGTGTCTGTTCTAGAAAACCCATCTCCTGAGAAGATCCAGGCCAGGAGCCAAGAGCCCCAGTGCAAAGGCATATGCAGCCACCATAGCCCAGGCACAAGTCCCATTCAGAGAGAGACCAGCACTGCCATCTCCCAGCTGCACGACCTTGGGCAAGTCACACCACATGGATAAGCCTCCCTGTCTCCAACCAAGGCAGAGTATTCCAATGATTAAATTAAAAGATATCCTTTCTTTTAAAGCCCAAGAACACCTATGTAGTGAGCACTCAATAAATGCTAACAGTTTACACACAGGATTTGATTTTGGTTTCAGATTTCCCCTGGTGGGATCTTGCTTTTTAATATAACATCACTAGGATATTCCTTACTTCATAAGGATGGCTAGCATTTTCCTTTAGTCATAAATTTGGGATCTTTTCCAGTAAGGGCAAGCCAACCCAGAATTCCACCTTTCCCCTGAAGGAAAAAGTAAGGGAGTCCAACTCCCCACCTCTCTTTGGGGTGACTAATTGTGCATGTAATCATCATACGTTCAACTCACTATCTTTATACTCGGTGCTAAGCATTAGGCTCCCTTGAAATCAGCATCTAAGGGTATGCAAATTAGGCAAATCTCCGACATACACATGTGTATGTGTTTGACCTGGAACTTGGGACCTAAGAACTCATCATCACTGCCTTCACTCGCACTTTGGTCTTCATACAATAGCCAAAAGTGATTCTGCTCTTGTTCACAGCACCAATCCGGCCTGGCACACAGACTGCATTTCGTCACATTAAAAAAAAAAAGAATCAATGAATGGATGATAGTGTCTTTTTGGGGTCTTCAGCTTTGGTTCAGAGACAGAATGAAGAGCAAGCCCATCAAATTCCTACCACGATTCCAGTAGGGGTGTGTGTGTACTGGAGAATGTTTATCTAGTAAAGACTTAGACCTCACTCCTACCCCATACCCCTCCATGAACTCAGCTGACCCTTTAAAACGCATCTTCTGAAGCATATAGGAAATCAATCAGCTGATACTTATTGATCCCAAGGTAAATAACTCCAAAGACCAGCCAGGGAAACAAAGGAGGAATGACACTTCTCCACCAGGCTCTGCAAATGACTGATATCCATAGTTTTTGATTCGATTTACGTTTCTAAAATACTTAACAAAATGTATAAAATAAGTAATAATAGTAGCTAGCCATTCATTTGATAGCTGGTCTCCAGACTCATTAATTAATCATTTTCTCTTTTAACTCTGATGACTCAACTAGGGAGAAAGAATTATTCCAATTCTACTGATGAGAAAACTGAGGCTTAAAGAAGATGGAAATGCCCTGCTCACCAAGAGCTTGTAAGCTGTGGAAGCTGGCTGTCCAACCTGGTCCCATCTAACTGGTCCTGAGCTCTTTATCACTGTGTTACACTACTTAAAAACAAAACACAACGACAAAAAATGCTTCTAGCTCTTCCTCATTTACAATCCTTATGTTTCCAGAGCAATGAAACAAGCACCTTAATCATGTAATGAGGGCAGAAACATCCCTAAAAATTAAATTATGCAAAAAAAAACTAACTTAGAGGTATTCATATAGCAAGCAATCAATGTACTGTATCGACTGTTGCAAAAAATTTAATTAGCAACTAAAATGCACACAAAGAATACCCCCTTTAGACTCTCCTCCTTCAAGAGCAATGCTACAGTAAGTGGGGAAACACACAGTTTCCTTGTGGCAGTCTAAGGGTTAAAAGTCGGCTGATGACAGAGATTAATAAAAGGCTCCCCAGTTCTGCAGTGATTTGATCTGCCTGCCTTAGACGTGGAGATAGGTGAGCACAAATATCTGCACATTTAAGCACAAATTATCATATGAGAAGTTCGCATTGGATTCTGCTCAACCCTCTGATTCCTAGAGAAATAAGCGCTCCATCCCCAGAGCCCCTAGGCCCCTTCAGGATGACTTCCACAGGAGGCCAACTCCACCGAAGGGAGTTAAAAAAGACAGACTCCAACTCAAAAGTCTGTCCTGAGGAACGAAGCAGCCGGGAAAACACTCATTCTTTAGATCTATGAACAGATTATTTTATTGAAGGTACTTGGAGATCACACAAAAAATTACATGATTTTTATCTGAGCAATATTATCATGCCAAGGGAGAAAAGTTTTCTTAACGGCCGACCCCCTCTGTTACCAAGATCCACACGTGGGCCTGATATTTTTCACCTGAGCAACCAGGCTCCTAATTCAGGCAGAGCAAACAGTGCCTGAAAAAAACACCTCATTCGGATCCAGTTCCTGTCAACCTTTGAAACAGGAAGGAAAATGTAAGGATCAAGTTGCTGGAATTGGTGAGATAAAAGAGCAGAGTGTCAAAATGCAGCCTGTTATTCCAGGAGGGTTTTGAAAATGGAACATACTCTAATATCTGGAATATATTACTTGACCTCACCAGACAACCATCACTAAAGAATAAACATACCAACAGGCACAGCACACACATCCTGCAAAAGACAGGCCATATCACTCATTGTACCATAGAAGCATTGTCATGGGAAATGCCAATCAGATGACCAGACCGTGGATGAGCCCATCATTTGTCACACCCTTAAAAAACCACTGTGTCTTCCTTGGGGTGGCAGCAGTTATTAAAGGGGAAATTGCTACCTTACAGCCTTAATCAATACATTTTTAGGTGATGCAAATGTTCGTGTCATCTTGTCTGTATTTCTTCTGCCTTCAAAATATACTAGATGAGAATTTTAAATGGAACTAAAATTCCGATGCCTCCCCCCTCACCAAACTCCAACAAAAGCTTTTTCAACAGACTTTCAGAATTCGCAAAGAAAGGGTGAAACAGAAGGAAAAGGAGGAAATCAGGGGAAAACTGAAACAAAACAAAACAAAAAACACACAGAAAATATATATTAAGCTGTCAAATCAATGATATCAGAACAGAATTGCAGACAGAGTGTCTGGCTTTTTTTGCTTAATTGTGCAATCACACTCCGTGAGATCTCCAGGCAGAGCTGTGGCTTCCACGGGCTCAGAGCTGTGAGTCCTGGGCTGGCAGGACCCAAGGAGAGGAGCGGCTCTGCGGACCAGCTCGGCTGCGGCCCTCCACCATCAGAGAAAGTTTAGGCTGCGCAGATTAAATCCTTCCCTGTCGGCATGTGGCCAGTTTGCTCCCTCCCCACATTCCCACACTACACTTTTCCACCTTTTGAACTCTTCTTGGGCTATTCGAGCAGGATTGCCACCCACCAGCGCTGACCCTCTTGCGGGTGGAAACATTTGTGAATAAAGTTTCTCAGATGCTGCAAGAACGCTGTGCTGAGTTTAATTAGCAGATCCAGCCATGTTTCATCAGTGAGATGCTCTCGGCTCAGTGCAGATTTAAGGCTGCTGAAATAGCCACTTGGCATCAACAGATTACAACCCCCAAAACTGGGAGCCCTGGCCGAGGAAGCAAAATAATTAAATCACTTTAGCTGTAATTTCAGTAAGATTTCCCACCCCCTTCAATAGGATTCATAGAAATGCAGCCTTTCTAATTTGGAAGGCTTTGCCTGATGTGACTTTAATAGATTTTAATAGAGAATTAAATTTTTTTAAAAGAACAAAAAAAAATGTTTGTGCCACTTTTTTCTCTAGCCAATAAGGAATAAATATTTCTAGATATTTGAAAGATAAAATTAAATAATCAAGCTATTCAAAGTGATGACATTTTATATATAATATCTTTGTGGTCTATAATCTGTTTGCTTCTCTATAGCTGATACAGTTTAGCTGATAGTTTCCAAATATTTTCTCCTTCTTGAAAACAAATTTACAATAATGCATATGTTCTCCAAGTAGCAAGTTTCCATTTACATTTTTAATTTCCACTTAAGGTGGCATAGTATAACTGTGAAGTTATATTCTGACACAGTCCTCTCTGAGCACTGCATGCGGAGGCAGCAGGGCAGGCCAGGAGAGAGCAGCATGAGCTCCCAGGCTGATGCAGCCAGGCTTCAAATCCTTGCTCGGCCGCACAGCCTTGTGGCTGCAACAGGTTGTCATAGTCCTGTTTGCCCACTGGTGAAACTGCTCAGAGAGATGGCCTTCACTGGGCAGTTAAAAGAACTAAGTAAGATAATGCACCCATAGTGCAGAATGCAAGCCTGGAGCAAACAAGCACCCAACAGCAACCACCACAGGTGTTGATGTTCTGGCCACCTCTGTGCACCTACACAGAGATGCCCAGAAATTACAGGCATAAATGTTTCACTGAATTACTGCAAATCCCTGAAGGCCCTATGATCTAGCCCTTCTATGAACCAAAATCCCATCCAAATATATGGGAATGTCAGATGTTCAAGAGAGCATCATTATAATGAAGGCTGAATGAGCATTTCTATGATTAATCTAGATTTTAGGAACTCTGTGATTGGCTCTTGCAAACCAAATAAAGCTACTTCATCCTGTGTACACGTATGTGGGCATGTGTAATTCAGTAACAAAACAACAAAAGGCTAAAAAATTATGAAGGGAGCTGACAGTCTACATGGACAGAAAAGGTGAGGTATGGAGTGAAGCCGTGAGGATCAGGGCTGAAGAATGAGCAGGGAGGGGGGAGGCAAGAGATAAGCCCATTTTGGTAATCAAAGACCCGTCAAACACAGCTCAGGTAATCAACACTATAATGCCTTGATAGAAAACTTCCAGGTTAATGTCAGCTCAAGCCTACGGTGATCATTTTTCCTGTGTCAAAATGGCACTTAATTTTCACATTGTAAAGCTACAGAAGAATAGGTAGGTAGAGGAGGGGAAACCCTACAAACTGGTTTTCCTTCCTTACTCCCTCCATACCTTCCGAGCATCTACATGACCTCCCTGTCACCACCCACTGGGAGGCCTGTCCCCCAGGGAGGGCCTGCTTTGGTGCCCAGGACTTTCTACACCTGCCCACGAAGCCTCCAAACCTGGTGTCAGAAGGCTGTGGATGAGTTTCTCGGGTAATGCTGAATCACAGTGGTCATGTGATGAATGTGCCCCCAGGATGGGCAGCTGGAAATGGGGTCAGGGAGCATGCTCGGCAGCAGCAGAGGGCTGGGCATGCCAACTCTGAAGGCAGACGGTGTAGACTCTAATCCCGACCCACCTCCCACACCTCTGAGTGCCTGGAATTCCATTCGTGAAATGTGGGACAAATTAAAAGGCTGTAAGGATTTAATGAGTAAAACACCTAGAACCCATGCGTACCACATAGTAAGTGCTCAAAAATAAACCACTGTCAGCATCCCGCCAGTAGGGTGCCCAGCCTCAACTCAAGCCTAGGAACTGTTTCTCTCTACTTGGTTTGTATGTTATCATCAGGGGGCCAGAAACAAAGCTTTCACCCACAGGGCCATTTTCAAGGTGTAACTGATATAAAAACAGTCCGAGTTTAGCTCTGCACTCTCACTCCAGATACCCTCCATCCATCACTGTACCACTGTGGCAGTTCTCCCTCCTTTCGGAACCTACAGGTCTGCCCCCATTTGGCACAGGACCCAAGCTGCTGCTGTCTCAGCACACTGGGACCTGTCAGTCTTCCCAGCAGCCTGTGCTCTCCCTGAGGGTGGGACCCTCTGATGTCCTGAGATGCCCAGAACAAGTCCTAGCACATGGAAGGCCTGGGAAATGAGCCTGATTTCCCCCAGGGGATAGATGGCAATGTCTGCAGACATGTTTGATTGTCACAAAGAGGGGATTGCTACTAGTATTTAGAGTAGAGGTCAGGGATGCTGCTAACATCCTCAATGCACAGTTGGATTTCTACCAGTGGGTAGTGTCCACAGTGCCACTGATGAGAAACCCTGGTGTAGAGAAATAATGTCCAGGTTAGTCTGACAAATTCCAGAGAGGTCTCACCCTGACTCTTGTCTCTTTGTATAGATAAACCTAACCTCCAACAGGTTCAGAGGCTGTGAAACACCAAGTACTCAATGCCCTTTGTAGTAGCAAAAACTCCAGTATAAGAGAAAGACCAAAGAGATCTACAATGACTTTTGAAAGTGAAAAGTGGGGAGGAATCCTCAAGCAGCCCACAAAGCCAGCTAAAACCAGCCCTGATCTCTACACAATGAAGTCCTATGGCAGACAGTCACTAGAAGCCTGTTGATGCCATGAAGTGGGCAGGAAGGCTCCCACTCCCTCCCCAGGCATGGCCTGGGCCCAAGCCAGGTGGCTTGCTGAGTGGCCCACCTTCCTGAGATGACTTCCATCCATTTCACTTTCATTTGGGAAAAAGAACAAAAGAGGCTCTAGGGAAGGTGGCCAGCATTCCCCAGGGTCCATATCCTGAGGATACATGCTCCCCTCCATTTTGTGATTCCTTCAGCTATTTTAGCCCCAAACCCTCCACTGCACACATACACTTACACACTCACTAATCCATTCTGAGTGGTGCAGTTGTGGATGAAAAGGAAATCATCTCAGAACAGGTGCTTCCAGCAGGCAACACCTTGCCCAGCACATGCACAAACACACACCAGCCTCACCACAACCGAGACCCCATGGGGCCTCTCCCTGCAGCTCTAACTGCTCGTACAACTCCCTGGCATAGCTCACCTGCTCACCCTTCTAAAGGCACATACATCAGTGGCACCAAGAGTAGCCCAGAAAGTCTAGACTTGAACAACCAATCAGTCTCCTTGATAAAAGGCCTCTCCAACAACTCCCAAATAGGTACTGCACAACCAGTGAAGACACACAGTGAGCCCCACCAATCAGGCAGGGCCCTCCACCCCCACCTTGCCATGGGACTGCTCCTCTGTTCCCTCCTAAGCCCTGCCGTGGCACATCCTGGAGGGGGCACAACAGTGTGCAGGGCAGGTGTGGCTTCTCAGAGAAAAGACCCTCAACTCGCAAACCTGAAGCAGAGGAGTCTCTCCTATGCCGGTGAAACTGTGCCTTGCTTTAACCTCCACAATCCAGCCTTCACAGCCTGAGAGATGGTGCCAGATCACCTGACCACCATGTCCTTCTAGCCCAAATCTAGGGCCTCCCCTGAAGACAGGATAAAGCAGGGCTGAGCACTCACCTGTTGTAGGTCCTGGCAGAGATGTCAGGGAACTTCTGTCCTCAGCCTGGACAAAGCTGACCTGCAGAAAGCTCATTGCTGTTTTTAAACTTGCATCAAGTCTCACTTTAAATAATGCTGAGAACAAAATGCAAGCTGATATTTCAGCTTACTTAAAAGGCTTATTAAAAACACTAAATCCAAAGATGTTAAAAAGCTATAATTGTCCTCATTCAAACTGGAAAAATAAATCTATTTGCTTTCTTCTTTTATGATCCTCTTTAAAAAAAAATAAGTTCATCTATATTCTCATGAGCATCATTGCCGTCTTTTTTTTTCTCCATTCAAGGCACTTTAAAAACACCTGTGCCATTCATAGCCAACTTTTGAGCAAAAGGCAACCATGTCTGGGAAAGGCTGTTTAAATCTGATTTCCTTATGCCAGAGATAAGCTTGTCTTGCTCAAAAAGTAAGATGGAGTTCAGAGTTCATTTGATGGGCTCGTGGATTTTATAGGGCTGTGCTGATGGAAATTTCTTTGGTACCTAAGGCACAATACACAGCCTAATAGGTCAGCTTTTGGGGGCTCAGCAGACAATGATTCCACATCTCAGCACCGCCTTCAGCACCCCAGAAGCAACCGTGGGTAGTAGGGCTGCACATCCTGGCCACCTCCCTGCCCTCTCCCATAATGGGGGTTATTGGCCTCTGGCTTGGACCAAAGAAGCGTAACTGTCGCTCCTCGCCTGCCCTAAGTCTTCAGTGAAGACAGCCCCAGCCAGCAGTTAACTTGCTGAGTTGTGGGGATCTCAAGACTGCTCAGAAGTTAAGCACTCCAGGCACAGAACAAGATGGGTTTTCAGAGCAGCGGTCCAAGAGAATGCAAATTTATTGAAAGCGTTTTCTCCAGGTTTTCCATAATTACCATTTATGTCTCCAGGAACTGTTTCCCCGAACCCAGTTTAGGGTGAAAGCATTTTAGAGACTTTCTCTGCAGATGACATATGAGGTACTAACCTTTTTTCATATGCCCAGATGTTAAGTTCATTTTCATCACATTTATGCAAATTCCATTTGAACAGTAAATCAAAAGAAATCTTAAATCATTGTACACTATTTAAAAACCCACACTAAATTCTGTTTACTTGCAGCAATATTAACATAAAGTCACAGTTAAGTGACTGAAGGTAAGAAGCAGATGTCACAATCCCTTCTTCCGTGCAATGGACCCAGAGAGACCTGGAGTCCCAGCAGTCCACCAGATCCAAATGCCTGGTCACAACTGGATTCAAGTTTTCCCATATTAAGGTTGTTCTGGAAATTAAAGCCTTCTAAAAGTTTTCCAAACTTTGGGAAAACAGGGGTCCCTCCATCCAAGGGCCTGTCATCCATGTTAGGGTCTGGACTGAGGCATTACAAAGTTCAAAGGCAGGGGCCCACTGGTGGGACTTTTGGCAGCTCTCTCCTTCCTCAGTGGAGGAAAAGTTAATTCCTAGGGCTTTGCGGGCCTGCATTTGTCAAAGCCCTGGATGTCAGTGCTATCATCACCAAGCAAATCGGCCAGGCGGTTAATGGTGGAATCAGGAGGCATTTGCAATCCACTATCAGAATGACATCATAACTACAGCAGCCAGAAGCCAGAGCCCTAGGCTGTCTCCGACCCCAGGCCAGGGTCTGCAGGGGCGCCCCCCTGTGACTCCAGGGGGCCAAAACTGAGTCTCCTGACCGTTCTATGCAGGGTAGCGGGCCCAGCCCCCAACAAGTTCCGAGGCAAACAGGAACTAGGGTTACAGTTTCCGCCCAATCAGATCGACTTTTCCCCAGGTTCTGAACACTGTAAATAGTAATAATAATATGTATTTTTAATACAATTTGAGATATTGTAAAAACACTTTCCTCGACAGGCATGGTGTTTTATGAATGCGGCTATATTTTGGCTATAAAATTTATGTAATTTCCAACAGAATCGTCAGTCTCTCGGTGACCCTGTGTTTAGCAAAAAAGCTTTGCACTGTCCTTCGAGCAGCAGAAATAAATGACGTTGGGAAAATGGGGGGCAAGCTAAGGGAGAAGCCCTTCCTGCTCTCGATTTTGTTGCGTTTCTTTTTAAAGCACAGCCGATCATACGCGCTCGTGCACACACACACACACACACACACACCTTAGAATAATGGGGAAGTCATTTGGCGACGAGCTGCATCCGCGGCGCGGCACCGCGCGACCAGCAGCCAGCTCTGCTCGCTCGCTCGCTCGCTCGCAGCTCTGCCCTCTACAGCAGTGGGGACCGACTACCTGCCCCGGAACTGAGATGCCCAACTCCGCCATGCCCCAAAGATCGCTGCTCGAGCAAGGCTGGCTACAGGTATTCGAGTGGGCCAAATACCTCACCTAGCCCTAGAAGTCGGGAGAGAGGGAAAAAAGTTCTGCGAGCTGCTGGCCGGAAGCCCGCGAGTCGCGGCCGCAATACTCCAGCGAGCGAGCAACCTCGGCCAAGGCCGGGCGGCAGCGCGCGGCTCCCGGGCACCCAGCTCGCCGGCTTTGCGCGCTCAGCCCCGGGCGCTCCGAGTCCACGGCAGGGCACTTACTTGGCACTTGCTTTTGAGCGTGCAGGTTGTCGCGGTTTTCACTTGGGTTTTCAAACAAGTTTCAGGGACGAAGAAGGAGGGGAAAAAAATCCAATTATGCAAACGGGCTCCGGCCTGGGAGGCGCGCGCTGGGTCAGCCGCCGCTACTGTACGGGTTCTCGAGCAGCCCCGGACCGGGCAGATTTATGCGGGCGCGTCACGGCTACGCCAGGTCCCGCCGCCGGAGCATCTCGAAGTTAATTAAAGCGGTAATGTCCACTTTCCCGGCGACCCTCCGCGCACGGGTTTACTGTTTCACCCTCCACCCCGACCCAGGCGGGGCGGGGGCGCTCTCCCCACGCCTCCCTTCCTTCCCTCTTCCTGCTCCTTCTCTTTTCCCTCTCTTTCTCCCTCCACCCCGCTTTTTCCTCTTTCGTCCCTTAAGTCGCCTGCCTTCTACTCAGTGAACAATGAACAAAGATGTGAGTGATGGGAAAAGATCTCCCCCTCCCAACCCCAGCAGCGAGCAAAGCCGGTCTTAAAGTAAAAACCCAGTTGCTAATATCAAACTGGAAGGGAAAACTGCATTCCCAGCCTAACACCCCCCCAGCCCCATACACACACACGCACGCACGCACGCTCACCCCACCCCAAGTTCACCTAAGCTCGGGCTGGGGGCGGGGGCGCCTAGGGCAGGCTCCAGGGGCTGCTCAACTAGCCGCGGACACACAGGAATAAGGGTGACGAGCACTCAGGCCAAGCTCTCTACCCGCGACCCTTCCCCTTAACCCCCCTCCCGAGTCTACACCGACCGGCCTGGCCCGGCTGCCGGCAGCCGGATGCGCTCAGCAAACGCGGCCCCTGTCGGATTTCTGCTAAACTGCACAGTCGCGGCAACCGCGGCTGCCAGAGAAGACGCAAGAGCAGCCGAGGCCCCGCGCGCGCACTCCCCCCGCCCGGCCCGCTGCCCTAGTCCGAGCCCGGCCCGCCGCCGGCGCCCGCCGCACGCACACCCGCGCCACAGCCGCTCCCACACGCTCGCTCGGGGCTCCGAGCCCGCAGGCCAGGACGCCGCGCAGCCGCTGTATTTTCTGCTAAAGTGAAAACGAAGGCGGCTGACAAATCACGTCTCCTTTGAGGCACTCGTTAGACATAACAATATCCGGCAAACAAAACCCAGCGGCGGCTGAGAACCGCGCGCAGCGCTGGGACCCCGCCCTGCCCTCCACTGCCCCCAGCTCCCTGCTACTGCCTCCGTCGTCCCCAGCCCACCCCCAAACGGTCGGGGGTTGTGGACTGTTCGCTTAGAGGCGGGCAGTCGGACGCTTACAATACAGAAGTGAAAAAAGGAGGTGGGGGGGACAACTTTCCACCTGTCCCCAGAGAAAGCCCTGCCGGAGTTTACTCAGCAGAGTTACGAGGGTAGGGGGTGAGGACAAATCTCTCTCTGCCGTGCGTCCCCTTTTCTTTCTTTTTTCTAACTTCCCGGCGCCAGAGTCTCCACCTTCCACTTTACATCCATCCATCTACATAGAGATATATATTTTTTAAATTATTTGCAAAACTGCAACAGATGGGCGCGTCGAGATCTGGACACTTTCTTACTCATCATCAAAGAAAAGCTCCCCCCTCCACCCTTTTTCTTTCTTTTTTTTTTTTTTTTTTTTTGCCTAAAATACATCCCGGTCCCGCCTACGACTGTTTTCTTTAATTCTTCGTCTTCAAAAAAATAATGTCTTGAAGCAAACAGAAAGGTTGATCAGCAAAGATCATTCTCCCCCAGTCATACATCTGGGCAAGGGGATCTGTTTCCCCAAATTGCCCTCTTCCCAGAAGCCCCCAGCCCTCCATCTCCTCCGCCCGCCGGAGCCCCCACGTCCGCACTCCCTCCTTCTGATTGGCTTCATTTCCCCAGCCCAGGGCTGGCCGGCTCAGTTCCCTCCATAACCTGTTACTTATTTATTTCTTTATATCTTTGGCCCTCGGCTTCGCCCCGGGGCCTGGGCTGAGGCAGGTGCTGAGGACTCCGCCGCCGCTGGCAGCCGTCACGGCCTTTTCTGGGGTCGCGAGTTCGGACCCTGACACCCCGGCCCTGACAAGCCCCCGGCCTCTGCCTCGCCTGGCTCCCGGGGCACAGGAGGCCAGTGAAAACACAAAATGGCAGGTCTCAGAAGCCCTTGGCGCCCGCAAGTTTGACACACTGTAAGCATCACCTAACTTTGATTTTTTTAAAAAATTATTACAAATTACCCTCTCTCCCCCCGGCGGAATCCCGCAGCGAGTCGCGAAGGAAGAAAGGGAGCCGGGGACGCCCGGGTCTCCCGCAGAGGAGAAAATGGGCAAAGTCACTTGATCAGAAGTTTCGCGGCCCCAGCTTCCCTCTCTCCAACCGCCTCCCCCCAACATTCCCCACCCCAGACCCCTTTTAAAGTTTCCTGGGGTCTGTGAGAGACTCTCCGGCCGCGCGCGCCTGCGGGGCCCGGCTGGGCCTGGAGCTGGGCGCGGGGGTCCCGCTGGCGCGCAGGGCGCCGAGGCCCGGCTTCTCCTTTTCAAAGTAACGGTCCCGGGACCGCGGGCGGGGGAGGCGGCGGCCCAGGCGCGGGTCCCTCTCGCTGCCGAAGTTCTCTAGCGCCATTCGATGCCCGGCCGCCGCCGCTTTCTCGGTTTCTTCCTCTTTTTTCCCCCCGCTGACAGCTTCTCTCGCCAACGTCACAGCCACGGATATTTAATTAGACCATATTTTTTAATCGCGATGGGGTGAGAAGGAGCCGGCGGCAGGCCTCACCGAGATGGGGAGGAAGAGGGGATGGGGGGGCCATGCCAAGAGTCCAAACTCACTTTGCCACCTCCTGGACGCTGGGGCCACCCCCCCACCAGCCGCGTCCCCCGCGCCCCCACCACCGCCGCGCCGCGCCCCGCGAACCCCCCACCTTTGTTTTCCTTACCTTAAACATTGAAACGCGGGCGTCGGGAGCAAACTCGGGCACGTAAACGGAGCGTTGTAAAAGATTGTGTTCAATGAATAATGAAACATGTCCACATGATTGACTTGATCATTTTCCGGGGCTGAGGGGGGACGGGCGCCCTGCTCGCGCGCCTCGCTCGCCCACTCGACAGAGCCCTGCGAACTGTTTCCAGCCCAGCCGGGGCAGGGCGGGCTCGATTTTCATCTGCCTCTTTTCAGAATCGCCCCGTTCATTGATACTCATCACCCAGCCCCGGCAGACATCCCCATCCCCGGTTTGGCCTCCCCCTATCTGGTAGGTGAAATGCATTGTACCATTAAAAACGCTCTCCATTGTCGCCCTGGCATAATTCACAGCAACTAGATAGGTCTTGCGGCATTTAGCTTTGATGAGCCAGAGACTGAACCCTTGATATAATAATCTACAAAGAATGGTGTGTGATCGTCCATTTTTTCTCTCTGTCTAGCAACTAAGAAACCATTTAACACAGCGCAGCTTGCTTCTGACCTTGAGCTCATGTAAACACACTTATTAAAATCTATCTATTCTCCAAGAGCTACATTCTGATTGTCAGACTCGTTACTGAGACATATATCAGCCCCTTCGCTTGTCACTACTTTGCATTCCTGCCTTTGACTAAAAATTTTTTATCCAGCCGGGAGGGAGAGAGAGATTGCCACAGAGGGAGAGGAGAGAGAGACAGAAAAGGGGAGAGGAAAAAGCTTAATTCTTACCTGCTCCTGAAACTATTTAAAGTCTGTTTCTTTTCTGGGGGGGAAAAAAAACTCCCGGGTGAATCTCGGTGGACAGCGGGACGCGGAGAATCAGTCACAGCCCGGGCGTTTAAAGGAGTCATCAGCGATCAAATGACGTTGATCCGCGCTGTAACCTTGTGGCGTATTTAATGTAAATAAGGCAGTTATGTTGCCAATCGCCGCGATACAAACACGGAGAGGTCCTCAGCCTCGCCTCCCGCGCCTGCCATTAGAAGCGACTTTATTTACAGACACTGTTCAGGAGATCATGATAATTCTAAAACAATACTAGTGCCAAATGATTATGAAAATATGATTTTAATTAATCACGTAGTAGGCAAGGAAATTAGCATACGGTAATTAAACTTCGAGAAAAACGTCACGCAGGTTCTCTGCCTTATGGGTCCAGAATAATCATCACGCGGTGGGCTCCAGGACTTAATTATCAAACAAAATAACTTTTTTAAAGCAACTTTGCAAATGCTGATCCTCAAGGCAAACGCTTTGGTAAATAATACAAGGCGAGGTAACAAGGTGGAGAGATGTGAGTGGTGCGTGAGGCTGGGTTTCTGTGAGGGAAGGAAGAGGGGGAAGAAGGGGGGAAAGCTGAATAATGCAATTATGGATTCTCTGTCCTAGAGTTGACAAAAGCTGGTGCCTCAAAAGCCTCTTTGTTATGGGATTATATAATGATCCTGGTGTCATTATGAGAAAAAAAGATTCAGTAATAATAATAACAGAAGAAGTATCCAGATACACCAATGAGGAGCTTGTTTTAAAGAAAAGCCTCGTTTGTGACCCTGGGGCATGTTAATAACAGAAAGACAGGATCCAAAAGAGTTGACAAATAAAGGAGAGAGGGAGGGAGAGACAGGGAGGGAGGGAAAGAGAGAGTGAGAGGCCTGTGTTTCACATGATTAAAAAGCGATAGAGACAGATTAATCATTCAAAACGCCAAGCCACAGGGACACTTAAAACATTGATTCAGGTAAGACTTGTTCCAGCCTTCCCGAACTGAGTTCCCCTAAGATGACTGGCGGGTTTTAAACCAGATCACCACAATACATAAAAAGCAAAGATACCGAAAAAGCATCGCACAGCTGCCCCATCACCACCGTCTACCTCCCGTAAGAGCCGCTCAGTTGCAAAGAGAGGGGCGAGGTGCAGAAAACTTTGCGCTGGGAGGACCGGCCCGGCAGTGGGTGGGGGCTGGGGGCTCAGGCACAGATGAGGTCCAGCTGCCCGGGAGCATCTGGCCTTGGCACCTTGCGGCCGGTGATCCGCTCCCCAGCACGCCGTGGGTGGGCGGGTGCCCGGCCTGGTCACTGCTGCCCGCACCTTCGGACTTTGCTCTGAAAACCTGCCCACTCTCTCTCGTTCTCTTTCTCTCCATCTCCCCCTCTCTCCCTCCCTCCCTCTCTCTCCATCTCTCCCTCCCGAAGACTTTGGGGAGCAGGAAAAGAATTGGTTTCCCCCAACAGGCTAGTTCTGTGAGATTCGTAATGTCCGCTCAACTGTCTGCTGTGGGTTTGGTTGTATTTTTTTAATCCCCTGCCTATCCAGAAAAAGTTTAGGAATTCATTCCGCATTTTCCAATCTGATATGTCTGAAATACTCTTTGAACAAATTCCAAAATACAAGTTTTTTTTTTTTCTTGTATAGAAATTAGCATCGCAATCACGTCAATGATATCACTATCTCTATGGGAATGATAGCCGGAGCAGTGGGGTGTTCTTTATTTCAATTCTTCGTGGATCAACTGATTATACTCTGTCGTCTTTTGAACCTGTTATTGTAAGTCAAGTGATTCTTTATAAGTGACAGCTTGGACAAAGAGGCGAGCAGGACCGAGCAGGTCGAAAGGAAGTGGCCATATGGACTTGGAGAAAAGGCACTTTCTCCCCAAGAGAATGGGGGTGGCAGTAGCCTTTTAACCCTTGAGCCGCCGGCCCTGCCTGGGCCGTGGGAGGCAGGGAGCCGGATCGCGCATCCTCGCATCACCCTGGGGCCCTCTGTGTTGCCCAGACTGGTTGGATGGTGGCCTCCAGGCCTGGGGTGCCCCTTCCAGGCCGGGAGGCCCAAGGCGCCTGCGGCCCTCCGCAGCCGCGCATCTCATGAGGGACGCGCTCCAGACGGCCTAGAACTCCGCTGGTTTGCAGAGCAGCTGGGAGGTTTGTGCTGCCCGGCGAGCCAGAGCCAGAGGGGCATGTAGAGTCCACCACCTGGAGGCCGAGCCTCACCGCCTGAGCCTCGCAGAGGATTCGGGCCGGGCGTTCGCCGGCGCCCCCTGTCGGCGTCGGAGGGCTCTGCGTTCCCCGATGACAAGCTGGCAGTGCTTGTTGACAGTGAGCGTCAACGCTAGGAATGAGGCCGCTAGACAATGGGCAGAGCCCTGATGTCCTCCAGAAGCCAAAACGTGACGTCTACTTGCGTCCCACTGAAGCACAGAAGTTCCTCCATAGAACCTCCCTACCCGTTTGGTGTTTGGTGGCCACTTCCACAATTTGTCTCTCGAATACTTTTCCCCTTGTCTGGGATTTCTCTGCCTCTCCACCCTTCTCTCCTGGCACTGGTCCTGCCCCAAAGGCCTCTCCTCACTGACTCCCTCTACTCCTCCTCAAACGCTGGATCACTTCTCACTGCCCCTGCCCAACCTGGCAGGAACTGAGCCCAGAGGCTGGATTTTAAGCAAAAACTGCCAGGGCCATGGAATCCCTGCATCACTGGTGAGTGCTGTACTCACCAGTCCTCACAGCTGCTCTGGATGGACATCCACTGCCACCACTCTACTGCCCCAGGGTACTCTGCCCAAGGCTTTCCATTCCTGCAGTTTCTTCTTCAAGGTGGAACCAGCCTTCTGATTTTTGTGAAACAGGTGAAAGTCATTTGGAGCCTGAGCTGGTGAGTCAGGTGGATGGTGGCTGTGAGTAAACATCGAGGTGGTGAGATCAGTTCTTTGGTGATTCCTGGGCCAGATCAGAGGCAAGGCCCCGAGGAGCTGTATCCTGCCAGAGCCTTGTAGTAAGCACCTGGACTCTTGGGTGCCTCCTTTGAAAGTAATACTTCTCACACCAATAGATTCTCAGAAGTGACAGTGATTCATAAAATGTTACCCAACTACTGCTTTCAAGTGGGACTTCCTGTGACAGCAGCACTCACTTCATCTTTGTTTCTATGTTGCTCTTCTTTACCTTTGCTCTGTTCCTCCCAACTTGTCTCCCCATAGTATCAACAGGTTAAAAAGCAGCCATTGGGATGGGGATTATCCGTGACCAAAAGAGGGAAGCCCAGGGGAAAGCATCCAAAGAGGGCTGCTTAGGCTCTGGCGTTGAGGGGTAGAGCACACACTCATGAATACAAAGGCCAAGTCCCCCCCGCCCCACATCTCAGTTTCCCCACTGTAAAAAGATAATCTCCAATGATCTGGAAATCTCTTAGGCTCACTGTCAGTGCTTCTAGGAAAATGGCAGCCTTCTTAAGCAGAAGAAGGATGCTGAGGTATCTGTAGAGGCCCGTGTGTTCAGTGGGAAGTTGTATGGATGCCTTCAGGTATCATCTGGAGTCTCATGAAGAGTCTCTGCTTCTCAATTTCGGGCGGCCCCAAAGACCATCACCTCTGACTGGGTGATTTCACTTACCCAGGGGAAGCCTGCCTGGGCCTCAATAATGAGGTGTCCCTCCCCTGGCTGAAGGGTGTTTTCTGCTGCTGAGATCAGGTACGTCTCTCCACAGGGCAGCCTTCTCAGCCGTGGACACCTCAGGATGAGTAAGCCTTCAAAGACTCCCCTGAGAACTGGGCCCAGAGGATTGTCCTTAGAGGTGTAAGTGCTAAACCCTGAATAGGAAATTGGGAAAAATCTGACCTACAGGCATACCACATTGTATTGAGCTTCACTTATTTCACTTTGCAAATACTGAGTTATTTACAAATTGAAAGTTGGTGGCAACCCTGCATGGGGCAAATCTATTAATGCCATTTTTCCAACAGCATTTTGCTCACTTCATGTCTCTGTGTCACATTTTAGTAATCCTTGCAATATTTCAAACTTTTTCATTATTACTGTATTTGTTATGGTGGCCCATAGTCAGTGATCTTTGGTATTACTATTGTAATTGTTTTGGGGTGCCATGATCTGCACCTACTTAAGACAGTGAAATTAATCAATAAATGATCTGACTACATCATTGACAAGCCATTTCCTTTCTCTCTCCTTCTCCTTAGGCCTCCCTATTCCCTGAAACATAACACTATTGAAATTAGGCCATTTAAGAACCAGATAGTGGCCTCTGAGTGTTCAAGTGAAAGGAAGAGCTGCACATCTCTCACTTTGAATCAAAAGCTAGAAATGACTAACCTTAGTGAGGAGGGCATGTCAAAAGTCAGGATAGGTCAATGCAAGGCCTCTTGTGCCAAACAGCCAAGTTAGGAATGCAAAGGGAAAGTTCTTGAAGGAAATTAAAAATGCTACTCCAGTAAACACACAAATGATAAGAAACTGGAAAGGCCTTACTGCTGATATGGAGAAAGTTTTAGTAGTCCAGATATAAGACCAAACCAGCTATAACATTCCCTTATATGAAGGTCTAATCCAGAGTAAGGCCCTAACTCTATTTAATTCTATGAAGGCTGAGAGAGGTGGGGAAGCTGCAGAAGAGAAGTTTGAAGCTAGCAGAGTTTGGTCCATAATGTTAAGGAAAGGAGCATAAAAGTACAGGTGAAGCAGCAAGTGCTGATGTAGAAGCTGCAGCAAGTTATCCAGCAGATCTAGCTAAGATAATTAATGAAGTTGGCTACACTAACCACAGATATTCAGTATGGACAAAACCACCTCCTACTGGAAGAGTATGCCATCTAGGACTTTAATAGCTACAGAGGAGAAGTCAATGCCTGGCTTCGGAGCTTCAAAGGATGGGCTGAATGACTATTTTGTTAGGGGTTAATGCACCTGGTGACTTTAAATTGAAGCTAATGCTCATTTACCATTCTGAAAATCCCAGGGCCCTTAAGAATTATCTCAGATCTACTCTGCTTGTGCTGTAGAAATGGAACAACAAAACCTGGCTGGCAGCACATCTGTTTACAACATGGTTTGCTGAATATTTTAATCCCATTGTTGATACCTACTGCTTAGACAAAAGATTCCTTTCAAAATACTACTGCTCACAGACAACGTACCTGGTCACTGAAGAGCTCTGATGGAGAGATACAATAAAATTAATGTTGTTTTCATGCTTGCTAACATAACATCAAGGAATAATTTTGACTTTCAAGTCTTATTTAAGAAATACATTTTGTAAGGCTG
Source organism: Manis javanica (assembly GCF_040802235.1). Taxonomy (NCBI): domain Eukaryota; kingdom Metazoa; phylum Chordata; class Mammalia; order Pholidota; family Manidae; genus Manis; species Manis javanica. The sequence goes on from NC_133172.1 coordinate 23,719,490, forward strand.
TAGCTGCCGTAGATAGTGAGTGATTCCTCTGATGGATCTGGGCAAAGTAAATTGAAAATCTTCTGGAAAGGATTCACCCTTCCAGATGCCATTAAGAACACTCATGATTCACAGAAAGAGGTAAAAATATCAACATTAACAGGAATTTGAAAGAAATTGTCTCTAACTGTCATGGATGCCTTTGAGGGGTTCAAGACTTCAGTGGAGGAAAGAAATGCAGATGTGCTGGGAATAGCAAGAGAACTAGAGGCAGAGGGAAGCCTACAGATGTGGCCGAATTGCTGCAATCTGATGGTCAGACTTTAATGGATGAGGAATTGATTGAAGATGCTGTAAAGATTGTTGAAATGACAATAAAGGATTTAGAATATTACATGAAGTTAGGTAATAAAGCAGCAGCAGGGTTTGAGAAGATCGATTCAAATTTGAAAGAAGTTCTACTATGGGGAAAATTCTACCAAACAGCTTCACATGCTACAGAGAACTTGTTCATGAAATTGATGTAGCACACTTCATTATTGTCTTATTTAAGAAGTTGCCACAGTCACCCCAACCTTCAGCAACCACCACCCAGATCAGTCAGCAGCCATCAACATCAAGGCAAGACCCTACACTAGCAAAAAGATTACAACTCAGTGAAAGCTCAGATAATGGTTAGCATTGGTAGCAATAAAACATTTTTAAATTTAAGGTACGTACATTTTTTTAGACATAATGCTATTACACACTTAATAGACTATACTGTAGTGTAAATGAAACTTTTATATGCACTGGGAAAGCAAAAATTCATTAAACTCACTTTATTGCAATATTTGCTTATTGCAGTGGTCTGGAACTGAACTTGCAATATCTCCAAGGTATGCTTGTACATGACTATTCTGTCATAAACTATTAGTCCCTGGCCATGGAATCCCCTGAACAAAGGTTGGTCAGGGCAGTCTTTGCCTCCTCCAACATCCTCTTTAAAACACACCCTTTAAAGACCTGAAGTGTTACTCTACCCCAAGCTCCCCAAAAAGTCACACACCTTTTCTGGCCTTTCCAACAGAGAGAAGTTGGCACAGTAAGATTTTTTGTCCCAGCAAAACATGTCCCTCCTTCCAGCAGTAGCCCCTGCCTTCCCTTTCTCACCCTGAGGGCATTTGGGTGTGGATGCTGCCTCAGCTGTTACTATGCAATTCCCCTTTTGGAAACCCGGTCCAGTCCACAGTCCTCATTTCAGGAGTCTCCTGGTTCAGCCCATATCCCTGTCCCAGGTTCCACAGGAATTGCTGGTGGCATGCTCAGGGCCCTCTTTTGGCCAGAACACAGTACCATCTCTTAGCTGTTGCCAATATATTAAGGTTCACATTTTTGGTTGTCTTGTTTTGTGTAGATAAAGGCTATTGCTAATGGGAATCTCAGAAGCAGCCACAGAATTGGGGGGATGGGTTGAGCATATAAAAGCTGTAAAAGCATTCACCACTGAACTCAAAGACTCCATTGTTAGGATAAACTGGTCATCAAATGCATTAGATTGACACTAGGTCATCTGCCAGCTGCAAGAAAATTTCTATGCAAAAGGTACACTACAAACACACACACACACACACACACACACACACACACACAATCTCCAACCCAGCAACACATCTCGTTTAGGTATCAGTTTACCTCTGAGAGGCTTAGAAATACATATATACATACATAGCTTAAAATAGGATCCTTAATTTCAGGGGAGTTGAGCGTGCCACCTTTGGGCACACCTGCTTATTTTACGTCTAAGAACTATAGTTCTGTAACTTGTAACTATCTATAAAAATAGCCAAATCTTACTAAAACAACCTAGAATTACAGTGGCTATTATGAGGAATATTCCAACTAGATAAGATCATTTAAGAAGTGCATTTGAAAGGTCCCAAATCAAACAAATAGAATGAGATGCCTATTTTAATTGGCATACAGAAGCTTCCAAACATGCTTACACAATTCCAAATTAACTTCACTGAAAGATTTGTTGTAAAAGGCTAGCAAAACACAAGATGTACCTAAAACAAAAAAACTATAAGACTGTCATAACTCCTACTGTTCCTCTCTTTTGAGTACTCACCCTAGTAATCCTGTCTCAATTGTCTTTCCACTCCAAAGAGATTACAAGGCCATAAACAAAAGTCTGCCAAGCTAGCGGCCTTACAGACTCCCATATTTATCCTCAAAGGATCCCCCACCCCCCGGGGCTCTTCCCAGAGTTGAGGAGACTCTGATCAATTTTCTGGTACACTGCTACATTATTGCCTTAAACAGCCAAAGGAAACTAAAATTAAAATTGATGAAAAACCTTGCTAAATTCTGGTGATACTGAAGCTCACAGAGGGGATCCTGGGAAAAACTCACAGAAACTGGCAAAGGGTGAGAATTCTTACCAGAGTCAGCTTTTTCAGATCTGTGCCTACACCGCCTGGTAGACATAAGAAAATAAAATTTGTTTTGCACCTTCTTTGAGAACGTTTCTTGAGTCCATGGGGTTGTTCAGTACTGCCAGAAATACTGTTTATCCTGGGGAAAAACCAACAAGATATTTAAAAGGATTTTTAAGTAGCTCTGTAGTCAGAAAGCTGATATTCAAAGCCTGATGGGAACCTGTCTTAGGTCTCCTCCCTTAAGCAAAAGTGAAACTATGTGCCCAGAGAGAAAGATGAATGAAAAATCTTTTAAACGTCTTCACAAATATTAGTAAAAAGCTTCAGCCATCTGAGCAGGCAACGTTAACTTATTTAATATACCAAGAAAACAACTTGTATCCAACTTCTTTTACAACTAGTGAGTTTTGTATAATTGTTCTTGATTCATGGCAGTAATTTTAAAACAAGTTATAATACAAGGTATCTGCTTGCATCTCTCTATATGCTTATGTGTCTGTGTATGTGCGTGTGTGTGTGTGTGTGTGTGTGTGTGTGTATAATGGACTTGTGATATTTTCTACCTCTGGATGGTATTACAGAAATTAATTTGTAAAAGAGCCCTATTTAATTGGCTTGAAGAGAATTAAGTGCTTGTATCAATTAAGGATTCCTAAAACTTTCAGAAATAGAATAGAAACTAACCCAAATGCTTTTCAGGTTCTGAGAAAATATTTAGTATTAAAGCTAATTGAAGTTTGGTGGTTTAATTAAAATAGATATGTCTTTAGAGTTTATCAACATTGAATAAAAAGCAGACAAACAACTTCCTGGATTTATAAATTGAATTAAGTTGATGTTATCTCAGTTTCAAAACTTGTCAGCAAGAAAAATTACTTGGCATGATGAAAGTTTCATAAGTAATCTAAACACAATTGTTGAGAACAAGTAAAATAAATAGATGTAAGTGAGATAACAGTTTGTATGTATATTTTTGATAGTTTCCCCAACTCTTTTTGGTAACTTGAAATCTTACAGTTTTGCTAAATTAAATTAAATGATGAATAGTCATTAGGTATCTAGATCATATCAAATATGATAGGACACAAAAGAATTAATTACTAAAAATAGGCTTATCCACTTTTGGCTTTCTTCACAGAGGAACTAAAGATATTTGGGATCTATTAGTAAATACGTTTTGTACCATGCTGAGAAATTTACTATAAGAAAGCATATGTTTCTAGAAATTATAAAAATTATTTACCAATTTGTCAAGCCACAGAATGCTAATGTAAAAGACAGCTCACAACTTTTCACTTCTTTATTTTCACTAAATATTAAGAATTTTTATGGTTAAAAATTCTTATATATATATATATATACATGTGTGTGTACATACATATCTTATATACATAAATTAAAGCTGCTAAAATAATAAGGGAAACATCAATATGCAAGGAAAATAGGATGTGTATTCTGGTCAGAGAAGGAATGAAGAATGGATATGCATTTTTGTTAAGGAAAAAGAAGGAATTTTGTCCTAAAGTAAGACTGTTTATTTCATTATGGGAAAGAGAAAACACACAGGACAAAATTGTTGAAAAGGTTTGTGGAAAAGGAATCTTGGGAAAGGAATTTTACGTGTGGCCAAGCTCACAAAGATTGGTATGAATTTATTTAAGTTAAAAAAATTGCTAGTTTTAACATAAAAAATATACTGGTACAGAATTAAAATTGGTCTCCTCTTTGTTAAAAGGACAAAGTTTTCTTGGACTTTTGGTCTGCTTTTGGCAACAGATTGTGAAAGTTTCTTTACCTTTTAAGTAATCTGCCTAAAAAACAAAGATTATGTGTTTTTCCAAAATAATTTACTGTGCTCCATGTTATCTTTATCATCAGGTTTTTTATTACTTGAAAACTTAGTCATTTGTATTAGAAGATCTACCTATTAAATATTACAACTATTTAACTTTCTGTATTTGCCTGCAAAGTCTTTGTCACTATGATTAAATAGATAACTATTGTTTCACAGTGGACTATGATCCTATTTAACCAGGCATTTTTAAACCTTTTCAAAATTTTGACAAAATTCCCAAAATCAAATCCTAAATGAAGTCTTTTAGACCTCAAACTAACTTTGGGAAGTTAGTTTTTTCACTAGCCTTTTATAACAAATCTTTCAATGAAGTTATTTTGAAATTGTTTAAGGTTTTCAGAGGCTTCTGTATGCCAATTAAAATGGGTATCTCATTCTGTTTGTTTGATTTTTCCAGAGGGTCCAGGGAACATCTGGAAAATTTTCTCTCTGTCCTTATGAAAAGGAAAATGTTAAATTAATTAAGCTTATTTGATAAGATAAATTACATGGGAAGCATTGTTGAATAAGAACACTACACCTTCTTCATGTTATATATATTTGTATAGGTATAGGCTGTAAGTTTTCCAGAAATTGTATGAAACTCCTGAAGTCTATGTCCTGGTATAATGTTCATCATAATTACAGTCATCATTTTACAAAATTGTGTGTCACAGAAATAACCAAATTTCCTGTTAATTCCATTATAATGAATTCTCATCAAGTCTTTAAAAACAAAGGACATTTTTTATAAGTCTTTTGGTGATTTACAGTTATTGTTTTACACTGATGCTTATGCAGAAGTTTCCCTGCAAAAGTGCTTCATCTTTAAGGAAATTCATGGAGAGGACTTTGACAAGTACAGGTTTTTGATAACTTTAAGATTATAAAACTGAAAGATAAAAATTTCCAGAACTAATGGGAAAACTGGATTCAAACAGAATAAGTAATAAATGAAGAGGATGATTATAATATTTATGATTAAAAAATATTGCTGGTTTCTTAATGTTTTGTTTTTCCAGATTTAAGGAGACTTTTTTGCTTATCTTTGACTTACAACAATTTGGTAAAGTGTAACTTTGTAAACAAAGATGTATATTTACTTTTTCTCCTTACTTGATCCCTACAAAATTTAGAAACTCTTGATTATTCTTTCCATGGCAATACAGTTAATTATTTGCATAAGTTCAATGTGAATCTGTTCTTCTTTCAACAGGACACAACTAGAAAAATTTGGGGTAATTGTAGAGAAAAAAATTATGTTTACATGTTTGTAGATATTATCACCAATCCTGTTAACAGTCCTTGAGGTTTTGTTATGCACCTGTAAACTGAACTTGATCCTGAATTCTTCTAGTTTCTTCAAAGATTTGTCTATGACTCTCTAAAGTAAGCTTTCCAATTTTTTCCTACCCTTCTGATTTAGAATCACTAAAAACAAAGACTTCTCTTAAAACTCCTTGGAAGGGACCCTTCCAGGTCCTCTTCAACACCCATATGGCAGCCAAACCTTCAGGGACTAGAACCTTGGGTATAAATCTCACAGCTGAAGAAGGCTCCACCTAATATCCAGCACTGTGCAGATGATGGAGGCCTCCAAATCAAAGTGATGAGAAAGAGAAGTAGCAGACATCAATGTAGGTTTCTCCACCCAAGATGCCAGATCAAGACTTCATACTTCAATTAAACATGAAACCCTTTCTTGTTCTTTCTTTCCCTTACTCTAGCATTGGCCTGGAAAAGTAGTGTCATCATGTGTATCTTCAGGGCATTGCTAAGGAAGGATATCTTTCAGATTGCTTGATCTGTCATCAAATAATCATATCTATGATATGAGAGACCCCCTGTACCATTTCCCTGTCTCTGGTTAATAATGCCAAACCCAGAGAAATTTGTATTCAGGCTCTATACAAATAAAGGGACTCAAAATAATTAGAATCAAACCACCTATGTGGTCTACAGATCCTTACATTTTACTGGCCTCCGTGGGCTGGGACTTTTCCAGTCCTGAGCCAGATTCAAACAAGAATTACCAGTAGACATTCACGATTCAAACTTAGCTTCCACTGGTAGATCACTGTTTTCCTGGCTAGGAATAAATGTAAATGAAGCTATGATCAGGAATCTCTCCATGATTCTAGAAAGTATTACAGAATCCTGCTAAAATAATACCTGCTCAAGAAAAATCCTTAGACTTTCTTGCCAGAGCTGTTCTTGATAATAAAGCAGTCTTTAATTATCTTTTAGCTGAGCAAGGTGTCTGTGTTGTGGCCAACACCACCTGTTGCAAATGGATTAATACTTCTAGGGCAGCTGAGGCTCAGTTACATAAGATTCAACAAAAAATGTCATCACCTGTGAGTACCATACAGAGGATCAGCAAAACTGTGAGAGCTTCAGAGCAGTAGCTGGGAGTGGCATTAATGGTTTGCATTTTGATCACATCTTTCAGTTAAGCTGAGAGTAATGATCAAAAGGGGGTAATTATTTTAAAAAACAGAGACAACAGGCCCAAAATGGGGCTGGCAAACCAAGACTTAGTCCCTAACCTAATTGTGGTTTCAACCTCTCCCAGGAATAGAATCTTAAACCAGTAAATCTAGAATTTCCTGGTTAGCCCTACTGAGGGAACCTGCCCCATAGATCCTTGCTGTTTCCCAAAGAAAGATGAAGTAATCTGCTCTTTCCTATCCCTGTCCCCTTCTGCTTATAAAAGTCCCCTATTCTGTTCAGCTGTTCAGCGCTCCTTCCATTTGTGAAATGGGTTGCTGCGTTATTCAGGAATCATTGAATAAAGCCAATTAGATCTTCAGACTTACTCAGCTGAATTTTGTTTTTTAACACCTTATAGCACATGGTATTTCCCTGTCATTAAATATCCTTTGAAAACATGATTTTATGGCTACATAATGTTCCATCAAATGGATGCAACATAATTTATTTAAATAATCTCTCACTTGGAAACATCTAGTTTCTAATTATTTGTTCTCTCTAAAGTGTTGGAGTGAATATTTTCATGGTTAAACCTTTGTTTGCATCTCTGCTTATTTTCTTGGAATCAGTTGGTAGAGGGGAAATTACTGGGTCAATGGGCATAGAGGATTTTGAGTGTCCTCATAGTCATTGCTAACTTTCTTTCCAAAAAGGCCACCCCAGTGTGTACTTCCACCAATCATGTCTCTCCCTGCCTTTTGCCCATTTATGAACAGGTGTGGAGCTTTGGGGGTTACTTTACAAACCTATAAGAGGATGTTATCCCATAGACAGTCACATTTGTTGCAAATAGGTTGCCCTTCTAATTCTGATCATAGTGTACAGTTTTTAGCAGGTTCCTGCTGTCCGCATGCTCATCTCCGAGCTCTAGGGGGCCCCCAATATTTCCCTCAGTCCTCAGCACAGGACAAACAGGACCTTCTTGGCTTCAAGAGAAACAATGTAAATCTTTGCTTTAGCTCCTCAGATGGACTGTGAGTCCAGGTCAGTGATGCATCCAGCCAGTATTAGTGAGACGTAGTCACTGCAGGGCCTAGTCCAACCTGCCTACCAGCTGCCCACTTAGAAGCTCTGCTCCTAGATTCCCTCTTTCCTTGCTTATTACAGGGTTATTTGTGCCACTGGTGATGATTGTACTATGGCTTCAAAGGAGAAGTGTGAGTTTTCTAAAGTGTCAGAGCACAGGCTCTGGGACCAAACCACCTGGATTTAAGTCCCAGCTCTACCTTTAGAGCTCTGTGACATTAGGCAAGTTACTTAATCCCTCTGTGCCTTAACCACCACATCTGAAAAATAAGCTCTTACCTCATGGGCTCCTTAGGGGAGTCCAGTGAGTTAGCTCTTAGCACAATGCCTGGTACAGAGTAAGCCCTTGTTTATACCTGTCCATGATACATTAATGTTTCACATGTAACTTTTTTTGTTAAATCAGAATGAAAATGGAACTGAATGTTCCACCCTATTTTGTCTAGTGGCTCTTCAAAATGTCAGTGGAGATATTTTGGTGGCATTCACTTCCCAGTGCACTATGCCCCATGCCTGCCCCATGCCTGCTGAGGAACATGTCTATCAGCCTCAGCCTGGGCTTCCTGTGTGCAGTCCTTTCTCCAGAGGGCATCCACTCTTCCCATGGACAAAGAAGCACATCTACGGCACCCAGTGTGTTCCCATTAGTAAGATGTTTAGTATGTCAGAGCTGAGTTTGTGGGTCCAGAATGCTGATGTCCCAGCTTTTGTCACAGATGCCTTTCCTCAGCAGGCTGAACCAGGAACTTGAACTCACATGCCAAAGGTTGCTGTTCTTTCTGTTTTGAGGTGGGCCTTTACAGGTCACACATTTTAAAAAGAGAACTTGATTTTGTGGCTACATTTCATCTCAGTTCACTCTTGCCCTTTGCTAATATCTATGGAATGCTTGCCAGGCCATGGGCATATACTTCTGAATTACCTATTACCTTTTTACAACTGCAGCAGTAAAGTTGGCCTTCTTGATATTGACTGGTAGAAACAACTGCATATGTAAGAAAGTCCAGTTTTCCAGCAGCACTAACCAGTGAAATCAGTATTGTGGGGGCTCGGCCTGTGGCCGAGGCTGAGCCCCACTCTAGCTGGACAACGCCCTAAAGATGGCGCCTGCTTCCTGCTCACCACCCTTTCCCCTCTTCCCTGTTGGGGATTGGCCCAGCAGACTTCCGTACCCGTGCACAGCTCGTGCTGCCCGCTTAGAGTGGCGCGTGACACCTATCCGCTTAAAGGTCACGCATGATACTGTCCCGGATTGGTTGGGTGACTGAATATAAGGGAGCCCGCCGGGAGGGAGAAGAGCTTCCCGACAACTGCTGTAACCACCGTGAGAGATTAGACAATAAAGCCTAGAGATGAATCAAGACCTTGGGCGTGTTGCTTTGGTCCCTGAAGGGTCGCGACAAGTATTGTACCTAGAAGTTAACAAAATGATCAGGTTATGGTTACATTCCACTAGGTTCCACAACACTGCCTTTACAAGCAACTGCCTGCTGCTTGGGCCATGATGCCCACAGAAGAAATTATTTGGGGTGAAGCCCATCCAGACTCTCCATGAAAAAAAGATGCAACTTTTTTTCTAGCTTTATTGAGATCTAATTGACATACAACAAGTTGCAAGTGTACAATGTGATGATTTGATACACATATATGGGGAAATGCTTGCCACATAAGGTTAGTTAACACATCCTTTACCTCAGATAATGACCATTTTGCTGTTTTGTTTTGGTGAGTACATTTAAAGCTCTACTCATAGCAACTTTCAGCCATACAATGCAGTATTGTTAACCACAGTCACTGTGTTACACATTAGATCCCCAGAATTTATTCATCAGATGCAAATTTTTGAGTTAAGGGACAACACCCTAAGATGTTTCTGTTACAGCTTGCCTAGGCTATGAGAAAATGAGGGTTTTCTGGACAATAAAAGTTGCATTTCAACCACTTAGAAAGGCCAGACCTGACAAGAAGCACCTCATAAGAGGAAGGGGGAACAAATTACCCCACAGCAGGATGGGAGAACAAATTTCCCCACTAAGGAAGTGTAGTGCTGCACCACGATGCAGCTACAGAGTTGCACAACCAGACAGACCCATGAAAGGACACAATGTTTGCCGGTTGGATACTGTGGTCCACTTTCCCACCATGTTCTAGGATGTGTTCTGTTTCTTTATGAAATGCAGCACATCAGAACTGACATTCTGAAAGCTAATCTGTAGAGAAAAGTCTTGTTAAAAATGATCTCTTAAGGGTCAATCTTGCACCTGTGAGACATGAAATAAATCACAATTCAGGAGTTTAAAGATGAAATTAACAATATGAGTCCTTGACATTGTGAGTGTGGTCACTGGCTTTAGGGAGTGGAGGGGCCACCTGCTTTTGGAGCAATTAGCTTAGAAACATGGGCTCAAGACCTGGACATGGTCAAAGAAGGAAGGAGGAGTTTGCAGGAAGGTCCTGCAGGGACTAGGGAGCAGCTCCACTCCAGGCCCTCTGGGGACAAGGAGGACAGTGGAGTCAGGAGGCTTGCCACGGGAGGCATGTGCAAGCACCTTCTTCCTGGTGCTGGGGGCCCTATACCTGGCCGCAGCCTGTTTGTCATATCAGATCAGGAGCTCTGCAAGGCCAGGTGGGTCTTGTTCTCTCTGTATGTTCAGCAGTGAGCACAGAGTTGCACCTCACAAAGACTTGGTACCTGGCTTTTGAGGGACTAAGTGAGAGTGAATGAATGAATGCATATTTCTACATTCCACAAATGCCAGTGTTAGGTGAAAAAGAAGAGTTTTATAATTTGAGAAACTCTGCATTAATCAAAATTGTATAATTAATTTGACAGCATATGGGAAAAGCAATAAAAATGAGACACAAGACTATATTTTAAGACCTATCTTATACATGCAATATAAATATACTCTTACTTAAGGTAAGCATGTGATCTGTGTTATAAACTGGGAACTAACCAGAGGACAGTCACTATTAACACGCGGGGGATTTCCTTGCAGCCTCTTCACTCTACCTGTATTATGCATACTTATTTGTTACATATATATTATGCCCAGAAAAGAAGACATGTGAGGAAACTTGCCCACAAATTAATGGTGATTTTTGTGAGATTAAGAACTATTTAATTTTTATTCTTGATAGATTCCAGTGTTCTCTAAATTTCATGCAATAGGTACATCAGAAAAACTTTTAAATGAACAGCACACTCATAATTCAGATTTGGGGAAGGCTGGAACAGAGGGACATGGGAGAGGGAGACACCTGAACTAGGTGTGTTTGGACTAAGTTCTGAAGGTCTCCCACCCGTTAAACCCTGGAGGTGGGGCAGGGCAGAGCCTGGTCTGGCCACTCTGTGGGTTCTGAGCATCTGCTGCCCATCTAGCTGAGCCCTGCCCAGCACCTGAGAGGCCCAGCAGGAATGGATGGCTTGTCCTCCGAGGGAGGAAGGGCTTGCTCTCTGCTGAATGACGTCAAATCTTTCCTCAGGCAATGGGGGGACCTCAATGTGAGCATCTCTCACTCATACAACCACTTAGAAGTTGTCAGGACTTCCTCATCTGCTTTCTCATTCCTATCTGAGAACTGCCAGGATGTTGATGGACTATTGTCACCTTACTGATGCAAATACTGAAACTCTGGGAAGGTCCACAAGTAAGAGGTGAGCCAGAGTTGCTCTGGCTGCCAGTTTTCCAGACTTGTGCATGTCCCACTGCTCTGTGCTGCCTTCATCCTGACTGGCCTCTCCGGCCAAGCATGCCAAGTTGGAGGAAAGAAGGAGTGGGGAGAAGCTGACTTGGTCTAGAGTCTCACAAGTATTGACCCACAATTTGCTTCTCTGTTGTAGAGAGAAGGCAAGTGCCTCGGAGATGCTACCAAGCCGGCAGGCTCACCAGCAGTGCCATCCTACCTGGCAGGATGTGTGCCCATGGATGGAGAAGGTGAGCCGTGGGGAAATCCTTTCAGAACTGTGAAGCTGTGGGACAATCTTGTCTGTATCAGGCTCTGTGCTGGATTCTTCCATCTGTCACTCCAAATCTACTGTCTCCCCTTCTCCACCCCGGTGAAAGGGGGCTCAGAGAGGTCTACCTCTGCGGACTCCCTCCCCCAGCTCCCTTGACCTGCAGAGTGGAGATCAGTTGGCAGTGAGAATTTGGAGTGTCCCTTCACCCCCAGCAGGCCGAGGCACGGCAGCTCTGGGGCTTCTCTAGCAGCCGCCCGGCCCAGGACTCCCTCTGCTTTGAGGTACTCTGTTCCCTCCCCTTCCCATGCATGGAATCCACCACTAAGGGTACAGAGGGCTTCCCGAGTTGCTGGTCCCTGGGTGTTTCCCCACCCTTTGAGGGCTCAGCCTGCTCACACCTCTGTGAACCGTCTCTGCCTTAGACCACTTGGGTATCCCCTTGACCGTGCATCATTTTCCCTCCTGGGATCCAGACTTCTTCAGGCTCTAGCTGAATCATCTCCAGCTAGTGTTTCCAGTCAGGCCTCTGTGATCTCACTCCAGGCCTCAGTTTCCTAATTTTCCAAATGGGGAAGTAATAGCCAACAAGCTATGTTAAAAAATGATTATAAGAAGTGAGTTTCCTTTGACCCAAGATTTACAAAATCTAAGGTCCATAGGAGATTTAGAGATTGGTGGTCAGTGTTCTCAGGAATATCCTGAGCAACTCTGGTGTAGAGTTGTTACCCAAGCTGCCACCTGACTTCTCTTGGATGTGGCTGTAAATCAAGAAAAAACACAAGAATGACTTTGGCCTAAACAACGCAAAAGCCTCAAGTTTCTGCAGTTAACTCAGGCTCGGTGCCCAATCAAAGCAAACAAATGCTTATTACTTCATACATAATTCTAATAAACCTAGAGTTCTGATTTCTAGCCCAATGTCAATCAGAAGTAGAAATTTAGGAAGAGAGAGAAGGATGGCCAGAGACGACCACACTGTCAAGAGTGGAAACTGGAAGCCAAACTGTGAGGGAAGAATCCCAAAACCTCTAGGAAATAGGCAGTACAGCTTGAGGAAGCCCCACAATCTGAAACCATTAGCGGAGGGCAGACACCCCTGCACACCTCTCGAGCCCCTAGGGCTGAATTCCCTCCTGCTCAGCATCTGAGGTTCACAGCGGCAACCCTGAACCATTACAGAAAGGTTAATGGTGTTCCATATTCTCCAACTAAGAGGGAAAGGAAATGTGCACTGCATCTTAGAAATATTTCCATCTGAAAATGTTACATGAAAATAATTTATGGCTCTTTCTGGAAAGCTCAGCTGCCTCGATCTCATTCCCTGTGGGTTCCAGATGAGCGAGGCTTTGCTGTTATTGGAGCATCCAAGCTTGCAGGCAGTCAGCACTTATTGAGCACCTGCTGAATGCTGAGCACTCCACTAGGAAACAGGGAAGAGGAATATTAGGGAGGAAAGGACTGAGCCACATCTTCAGGGCCTTGAGGAGGAGCATTTTCACCAGCAGATGAACTGCAGGATCTCCAGCTTATCCTGTCTTCCTGAAAGAGTGCTCACAAAGCCACACCCAGTGTGCCTGGTGCCTGCTGCCTCCACGGCTACACCTGCGCTAGCAGGTAAGACCCACTAGACCACCTTAGCCAGCAGCCCCTCACTAGCTGAGCACCCCCATCGGTGTCCCTCTCCGGGGTCTGTTTTTATTATAAATATTTCATTGTTTAGGAGTTTGGATTTTAACTGATATACAGCATTTGGCAGGGTTCCTCTCTAGCATTTGGTAATAATTCCATACCAAATGCTAGGGAGAAACCCTCCCAAATGGAACAGTTTCAAGCCAACGCTCTTTAAAATCAGAGCCTGAGAAAGTGACTGCATCAGAGCATCCCTGGCTCCCGGGCCAGCTGAGGAGCCAAAAGCACTGGGCACATAGGGATGCCTTTGGGCTCCCCCATCACATCCAATACTCACTCCCCTGCCACTGACCTCTGGACAAGCGAGGCTGGAGCCACCCAGCAGCCTGTAAGGTAGGTTGTACATACAATAGGTGCTCTGTAAGCATTGCTGGGCTGGAGTCTGTGGTGTAAAATTAAAATGCACCCTTTCATTTTTCCAAATTGTGATTTTTATGCATGTGGTCTGCCCCCACCCACCCCCCACCTTTGACAGCTCTGTATTTCCTTTGGAAGAAAATGAGTTCCTGACCACCACTTGACCAGACCAAACTGAACTGCCTGGGTTCATATTCTGGAGACTCTATCAACCTCTCACTAGCAAGGAGGTTGCTGGTGTGTAAGAGAGGTCCCTCTGTGTAAGGAAAGGATGATAATGCTCCCTCAGAAGCTTCTAGTGGGGATCGAATGTGAAGCCCTCATGGTCTGTTGGCACATAGTGTGTGCTCAACAAACATTGACTCTCAGCCTGACTGAGCACTTGCCACGTGCCAGGGCCTTTACATGACCATTTCCCTTCATGCATGGTTGACAGAAAGGGGAAGCTTCCTGCCAGGACCCCTCCATGACTCTCCTCCCTGAAAGGTGGGTGCTAAGTGCACCCAAGGCCACTGTGGTTTTGTCCCTACCCCTTTCCGCTCCCCGCACTCCAGCTCAAAGGTGCGTGCGTGTGTGTGCTGGGGGAGCCTCTCCTGCTGGTTTTCAGTCCCACCTTCCCCTCCAGATGTTGCCTCCTAAGTGACACGGGTCCTCAGGTCGGTTGACAGGTAGGAAGCAGCCACAGGCAGCGTGGTCCAGGGAGTTCGGAGCAGCTGCGTGGTGATGCTCCAGAAGCCCTAAGAAACGTTTATGTATTTTCAATGAGGATCTCTTTGACCTAAGCTAGTTTCTATCTCTCTTTCTCTCATTTATTTATTTATTGGCTAAGATGTATCTACTGTGGACTTTCCTCCTTTATCCTGCTCGGGACTCTGTGACTCTTCATTCTGAGGGCTTATCTTTCATCAGAGCTGAAAGATTCTTACCAATAATCTTTCCAGAAATTACCTCTTTCCTCTCTTCTCTGTTCTGTACTTCTGACGGTTTTAAATACTTTGAGACATATCAGACCTCCTAATAGAGGGGTTAGGATTGGACCTTTGCTCTATCCTCTGGCTCCCTCCATACCTGATTTCCAGCTCTGTATCTTTTTGTGCTGCCTTCCATGTAGTTTCTTTAGTTTCATCTTCCGCTTAACTATTTTTTTGTACTGCCTCAGTGGAGGTAAGCTCCTCACAGCCAGTTCTCTGATTAGAAGGCAGGCATGCACCTTGGAAAGCACCTGAACATGGATTTGGTAAAGCATCACTCATGGACTCTCCAGCTCAGAGCCACCCTGATGAGGTTCCAGCACCAACCTCCTTGCTCAGCAGCATCACCACAGTTTTCTTCCCTCCATTCTATGCCTCTGGAGGTATTAGATACTTCTGAGGGTATCAGATATCCTAAAGGAGGTCTGTGTGCACCTCTGTAGCTCCTGTGAATCGCTTTCTCAGGAAGCCAGGGAAATGCCCAAGGCCATGGATGATGCTGCCCTTTCACCAGCCTGCAGATATCCCCAGCAAGCAATGGGAAGATGTACTTTGACCACCGTGAGAAACAGTGTGCGGCACAGCGGTCATGAGCATTGCCTCTAGAGCCCACAGACTCCGTCTTGAAGCCCAGTTCTGCCATTTTACCAGCCACATGGTAAAATTTAGCCACTCTACATTTTAGTTTCCTCTTCTGTAAAATAAAGGTGGTATGTGAGCCTTCGACACAAGTTTGCTGTGAAGATTAAATGCCTCATTCATGGAAGGACTTTCTCCACCCAGTGCTGACACTCACTAATCCATCTAAAACATCATCTATTAATAACAAGGATATTTGGGGCCCATTCATATAGATGTGCCTTTGCATCCCTTTACTTATCCCTGAAATTGTGCACAGAACATGCATTTTTATTCTCACCAGAGGCATTAAGATGATGCAACCCAATGCCTTTGCCCCTCCCCCCACTCTTGGTGCAGATAATGAGAAATCAAGAAGAGACTTAGAGCTGGACTGAGGCAGCTATGGTGAGGGACGAAGCAGAAATCCTGGAGGAGGAAAACTAAGAACCACTATCCATCAAGTCATTAACTGCGGAGTTATGTCTCCCTCCTGGGCTAACCCTGACCAATCGTGGCCATTGTTCAGATCTGCCCTCTCCCCTGTTGCTGGGCTAGCCAGGGAAAGTTGTGGATCCTGAATCCTCCTGAGGACCATCAGCTACTCTCTGAGGACGTTGAGTGTCCCTCTCCCAGGGGCTCATGGCTCTCCCACTCCCACCCCATCCTGTCACCCTGCATCAGCAAACGCAAGAGCACACTCAGGACTGGACACTGGGAGGCCAGGAGCCACATTCTTCTTCAAAACCCGGCCTCCCGAGTAAAGCCTGTCCATCCCAGAAAAACAAGAGAGCAAGAAGGCTTCCAGCTCCCAGAGGGACATTCTCACCCCAGCTACTGTTCCTTCACATTCCAGAGTCTCAAAAATGTGAATTCGGAGAAAAGTTATGGAGCTTAAGTTACTGCTGGCACTTGATTGGAATAACTGTTACGTAAAAGCCAACACAGATGAATTGCCTGTAGGGAGTTGTCTGACTGCATGAGTTTTTACACATCTTTCAGCTAAATCAAAGATCCAAATGCTAAATCTCACACTCAGGAACATCAAGTGGATTTGTGACAGTCCCCGGAGGACTCGGTGTCCATAAAGCAATGAATGAATTACACTGATCCTGGTATGTAGTTTCTCATCTGTGACTGATACAATATTGATAATATTCTTTATTTCTCTTAACTCCTTCAGGTCCACACTGAAACACAACAGTCTTGGATTACGCCTATACTCTGATGGAAGTCCATCAGATGATCAATTATGGGGACTATGGCAGACCAATTAATTGTCCATTGATATGTAAATCAGGCGGGGGTTAAGCCGGGCACTGCTGTCATGTTTCATGGTGCTGCAGTTGTGTCTTTCATTTTGCAGCTACTTGTGTTGAAGTTTCGGGAACACTGGTACTGGGTTGCAACCTACTATAATCAACAAGTTGCTGAGTGAGGCCATTGTGGGGAATTGTTGACCTCGACAGATACAGCACCTAGGAGATCACCAGCTTATCCAAATCTATGCAGTCCACCACATGCTTGTTGATTTCCTCTTCTGTGCGGGTCCTGTGCAGGCAACAGTGAGGCAGGGAGGAGTGTGAGGAATGTGATTAGGAGCAAGTTGCTCAGGGACAACTTGTAGAGGAAAGATGCTCACACCACGCTGTGAAATGATCACATCTGGTCAGGTGTGGTGACAATAAAGTTACTGCTGCTGGTAACAAACCTATTATTCCTGCCAGGCACTTGGCTCAGGTCTTTATTATGGGTGTATTCATTTCAACTCTCACAGATCTGTGGACCAGTTGCTATTGTTACAGGAACTCCACTTTACAGATGAGAAAACAGAAGCAGGTAGGATTTAAGCAACCTTTCCCTCAGAGCTCACAGCTGATTGAGGAATTTGAGCCCAGATTCCAAAGCAGTGCATCAGCTTTTCCCAAAGTGCAGGGTGTTCAGCTGGGGCTTTCTGGAGGTGTGGATGTTAATACATAGAGCATGAAAACCTAAATTTGCCTAGGGAAAATTACCTTTCTTTTTCTGAGTCTCCTTTTATCCTTTGGACCTGGTTAAGGAGAGGATTCCTGCCTGGCTAGTGCAAGCTGAGCACTGAGTGGGCAGTGGCCTTGTGGGCCAAGAGGCCAACAGAGCTCAAGCCAAACAGCAGCCTGCCAGTCTGAGATCTGACAGGCACCATGTGTTCCTGCCATCCCAAAAAGGTACAGCCTGTCTGAGCTAGATGAGCTCTCAGGGTTTTCCCAGTTGTGTTACAAGGAGTTTTAGGGGTTCCTTGAAGAAAATGCAAAGTTACTGCTCTTTTGGGGACAGGAAGAAGTGGTAGAAAGTGAGTTCAGAGCCACTCTACTTTGTGTTTTTATTTGGGAGGGAAAGATTCCTTGACCAATAAAAAAAAAAAGGTGTTTGAAAGTGTCTCCATCTATCCCAATTCCTCAAGTCATATGGGAGACCTAGGCCTCAGGACCAGCAGTCAGCCCTTCTCAGTGAGTGTCTGGACAGACAGACCTAGAGCCAGGTCTCTGGGTTACAACTCCAGAGCTCTCAACAGACTCAAGCTGTGAAGGCAAGACAATCCCCGTGGCAGTGAGCATCACCTTCCAGTCTCTGAACCAGCCCCATGTCTAAGTTTTCTCAGATTGGCTGTAGCCCTTTCCTTTTCCTGACAGAGTGTGAAGTTGTTATGGCCATTCAGACATCCCCAAAAAGGTGAACTCAAAAGCAAAATATTTGTGGAGGAAAAAGCCTGGCTAAACTTCCCCAGACCGAGGCATTCATCCTCTTCCTCTTGATTTTACAAAGCCAAGCCCCTCCCAGCCCAACAAAGGGAGAAGGCCATGGAAGTACCTGAGCTATTACTACCTGGCTAATGTACCCAGAAGACAGACCCAGGTATGGTTTCCCTGTCTGGCATCCACTTGTTCTGTCAAGTGGGTTCTGTAGAGATAGGCTAGGTTATGCTGTGGAAACAAACCCCCCCAACCTCCAAGACTTAAAACAAGTGTTTACTTCTCATTCTTATTACACATTAATCTCAGGTCAGCAAGGGCTCTTGATGTTAGCCTCACCCTGGGACCCAGGCCAAGAAATCTGCTGCCTTCTGGACCATCATGGTTACTGTGGCAGGGGAGAGAGCACAGGAGAGTCACACGCTGCTAATTAAATACTTCCACTCAGAATGCCACTTTTGCTCACTTTGGTTGGCCAAAGCAAGTCATGTGGCCATGCCTCACTTCAATGGGGTGAGAAGTGCAAGCTTACTGTGTGTATGGGAAGAGGATAAGCAGATATAGAAACATGCCACTCTGTGGGCTACCAAGGATGGCACTGAGTCATTAAGTGTTCTGTTTTACTCCCCTTCTCCAGCATTTCACACTTTTCACCCTCAGATTGATAGAGTTCCTCTTACTCCTGACAAGGCCCTTGATGGTCCCCATCTCCCCAACATGCACTCAGTATACAGCAATGGACCAAAGCCTGGGCAGCTGCAATAACACCCATTCAGAAGGGGAAGGGGAGTCCCCAGCAGACACATTAACCAGAACCATTCCCAAATCTGGGGACTTTATTCTGATTCTGCTCCATGGCAGTAGCTTCCTGGCCCCTCACTATGTCATTTAGAAGGTTCTTTTTGGCCTTACCTGAAGTGTGTTGGGGGGAATATGGCATCCTTGAGGACTGAACAGATTGTCCAATCACAGAGGGTGGGAGCCCAATGGCAACTTTAAGTCTCAAACAGTCGGTCTCTTTTAAAAGTTCAGCTGACAATTCTTTTGGTGATGTAACTCAAAATGCAGTAGCTTCTTCTCTACTTGCTTCTAGTCAACCCCATGCGCCAGCAGCTCTGCCCATCATTTTTTCTGAGGAAGTCCTTCAGAGCGCTGCATTTCTTTGTTCTTCTGTCCTCACATTTCTCCTTCTCTCTCCTTGTTTTTGGCTATATTTTAATTTTTTATTTTGAAATAGGATTCTTACAGAAGAGTTGCAAAAAAGAGTACAGAGTTCCCGTGTCCCTTCATTCAGGCTGCCTGAAGGCTGCCTTGTACAGCTGAAGCAAAATGACCCACCCTGAGAAAGCCAGAATCATAGGTCACGTTTGGGCACTGTGCCTCCTTAGTCTCTTCCAGTCTGTGACAGTTCCCCAGTCTTTCCTCATCTTTCATTCCCTTGACACTTTGAAGAGTACTGGTCAATTACATTTTATACTGTTCCTTAATTTGGGGTTGTGTGCTGATTAGTTTCCGGTTAGACATTTTGACAAAAATGTCACAGAAGCAATGTGCCCTTGTTGCATTATACCTGAGGTTGCATTAAGTCAATATGGCTTTTTTCTGGTGATGTTAATTTCTATCACTTTGTGTAGGTGGTGTCTACCAGGTTTTCCCACTAGATGAGACCATGCAAATACTCTGTCTCTGCTCAAAATTTGCCCCACTCATTTTAGCATCCATCAATGGACCTTGTTGCAACAATTATTGCTGTTGTTCTAACATAACTTTCAATATCCCCATTTCTTCCCCATTTCATGGAAGAATTGGGATTCTTCTGTAAAGAAGAGATATACCTCCTTCTCCATTTGTTTGTTTATTCCATTTGTTTATTTATACCAAAATGGACCCATAGATATGTATTATATTGAGCTACAGTACTGAATTAATACTATCATATTTTGTCACTATTTATTTTGCTGCTCAAATTGTTCCACCTTTGGCCTTTGGGAACTCTTCCAGGTTGGCTCCTATGCCCTTTCAATATCCCCATTCTTTCCTGAACAATTTCTTTTTGGCATTTCAAGATGCTCCAGGCTCATCTGGCATTGACCCTGTTTCTGCCCTGGAATCAGTCTCTTCTAAAAGAAGCTCTGGTTTCTTTTATTGAAGAATGGTACTTAGAAACCAAGTTTGGGACATTATGTGTGCCCATTGGTACTACAGTGTTATTGCTTCTAGGCCATCTCAGCAAACAGAACTTGGACATATATGATGTATACTTACTTCCCCATTCATACACACATATTTGTGTTTATGCCTGTCTGTGTGTGTGTGTGTATCTTCTGATTCCAATCCAGCAGCACAAGTTCATTCTAGCCTTCCTCCTTTTCTTATTTGTAATTTCTTTTTCCAACAGTGAGAAATCTGGCTCTCATTATCTAAAATATATTTATTTGTTTAACTCTTCTATACACATAAAGTAGTTTCAGAATTGCCACCACAGCCCCATGAGAAATAAATTTACTAGAGTACAGCATTTGTATATAATTCTTTTTTTCTTTTTTTACATTATCCAGCAAAATATTGAACATGGACAAGTTAATTTAGGTTAGTTTTTTTTCCTTCCCCACTCTATTCAGCATGCTTATGTCATTCATTTGTAATACAATTAGGTTGATTTGTTATATTTTGCATCCTATTTTTATTTCCCCCACATCCTTTTTTTTTTAATTTCCCCTCAGTGATGTACAGTTCCATGAATTATGACAAATAGTCAGGTATCCACCATGATAGTTATGATATATTTCATCTGCCAAAATTCCCCTTCTAAGCCCTACTTGTGATCATATTCATATTGTTTCACCTTTTCTAAAATGTCATAGAATGCACTATGGAACCTTTGAATTCTGGCTTCTTTCACTTAGCAAAATGTATTTAAGAGTCATTTATGTTTCATATTTTCAATAGTTTGATCCTTTGTATTTAGCATTATTTCATTGCATGGAAGAAACACAGTTCATCTGTTCACCAGTTGAAGATCATCTGGGTTGTTTGCAGTTTGTGCTATTATAAGTAAAGCTGCTATAAAAATTTGTGTAAAGGTTTTTATGTGAATATAAGTTTGCATTTACATAGCAGTGGGATTGCTGGTATGGTTAACTTTATAAGAAACTTCCAAATTTTTTTCCACAATGACTGTAACATTTGGCAGTCCCATGAACAATGTATTAGAGTGCCAATTTCCCTGTATCCATGCCAACATTTAGTGTTGTTAGAATTTTTTATTTAAGCCATACCAGTAGGAATGTAATGATAGCTCATTGTAATTCAAATTTGCATTTCTCTAATGGCTGATGATTGTGGAAATCTTTACATATGCTTATTTGCTATCTCTATATAGTCTTATGTTTTACTTATTTTAAAAATTTGATTATTTGTTATCTTATAGTTGAACATTAAAAGTTATTAATATAATGGACACAGCCCTTTGTCACAAATGTGACTTCAGATATTTTCTCCCAGCCTGTGTTT
Source organism: Manis javanica (assembly GCF_040802235.1). Classification (NCBI taxonomy): domain Eukaryota; kingdom Metazoa; phylum Chordata; class Mammalia; order Pholidota; family Manidae; genus Manis; species Manis javanica. The sequence continues at coordinate 23,741,080 of NC_133172.1, forward strand.
TGTTTTTCATTCTTTTAACAACGTCTTTTCCAGGGTAATCGTTTTTTAATTTTGATAAAATCTGATTTACTTATTTTTTTCCTATGGATCATGCTCTGTGTCTTATCTAAAAACTCTTTGCCTAATTCAGGATCACAAAGATATTCTCCTCTTTTCTTATAATAGGTGTTTTGCAATTTCACATTTTACATTTGGATCTATGATTCATTTTGAATTTGTTTTGTATAAGACAAACACTGGGTCAGTGTTCACTGCTTTGCATAGAGATAGCCAACTATTTGAGCATAATTTCTTGAAAAAATTATCCTTTGAATTTCCTTTGTAACTTGGCAGTTATTTGTAGAAATTTACTTGGACTTTCTATTCTACCCTTTTGATCTATGTGACTACTATTTTACCAATATCATATTGTTTTGTCAACTATAGGTTTATAATGTGTTAAAATCAGGTAGTTGAACCTTTCAATTTTGTTCTTCTTTTCCAAGTTATTTTCACTCTTCTAATTGCTTTGATTCCATATAAATTTTAGTAAGAGCTTGTCAATATATACAAAAAAAAAGTCTGCTGGTATTTTGGAGATTTATCATCAGTCTATAGATCAATTTGGGGAGAATTAACATCTTAATATTGGCACTTCTGATCTATGACCATGGATATATTGCCATTTATTTAGGTCGTTGTTGATTCCCTTTGTACCTTTTAATTTTCAACAAAAGATCCTGTACAGATTTTGTTAGATTTATACCTAATTGCTTCATTTTTTGTATTATGATAAATGTGCTGTTTTGTAAACTTTGAATTCTAGTTCTATATTGATAGTATATAGAAATACAATTGCTTTTCTCATATTGACCTTGCATCATGCACCCTTGCTAAAAATCACTTATTTATAGAGGTTCTTTGTAAAATCTCTGGGATTTTCTATGTAAATAACTGAGTTATACAAATAAAATACTTTTCCCCTTCTCCAATCTGTATGCCTTTCATTTGTTCTTCATGCCTTACTGCACTGGATAAGACTTTCATTATAAAGTTGAATAGGAATAGTGAGAGATGATACCCTTGCTTTTTTACTAACCTTAGGGAGAAAGCATTCAGCTTTTCACCATTAAGTATGATGACAGCTGTGGTAATTTTGTAGATGAGATTAAGAAACTACTCTTTGAGTTGCACTTCTGTCATAATAGCATGTGACTTCCTGTCCCATAAAACTGGTAAAAACTACAAAAAGTAAACCTAACCATTTAGAGTCTCTGGAAATGTTCTTAAGGTAATATAGCAGATGAATAAACATTTACTCATTGTTAGGCTGGAGGAAGGAAAAACAAGGACATGCAAACAGAACAGAGAGAACCATAAAAGGAGAACAGACCAGACCCCAAGGTCCATGCCTTATATGGAAAGGGGACAGCTCTTCCTGAATTCCATCCTCTTGATGTGCCATCTAAGACGGATGTCAGCCTCCTCCCTCTTGGAAGGAAAAACGTTTCTAGTTGTCTATCACGTCACCTTTAGCCAATCATACCTCTCCATTGCCCCCTAGGATAGCTTGCCCATTCCTCCCCCTCCTAACCCCTTATAAGCCCCCACCTCCCTGAGCCACACGACTTCCCCAGCCTCCATTTGCTAGACTGGTGAGCCTCGCCCGGGAATTGCACTCAAATAAACTGCCTGGCCCTTTGTTACCTCTCTTCACCTGCTTATTTCCGCTAGAATTTATCTTACACTCATGAATATCTACTAAAACTCAGTAAGAACATCAAGAGTCTATGGTATTGAACTTAGACTCTCCTTCCCTTCTCCCTTTCAGCTCAGCAAGATGGAAGTGGGTAGAACCGAGAACACAGTTTCCTCTCTCACCAGCTCCTAGTCAGAGGACTATTCTCAGAGAGGCAGGATGTGAGCATTTCTTATCCTGCCTCTAGCTACCTATAGCTGAGACTAACTTGCTGGTGAGTATAGCTGGAAGATGGGAGCTTCCTTCTTCTTCCCAGTCCCCACTCATGGATTTCAGGCTCTACCATGGGGTGTGCTGGTCCAGATCAGTCTCACCCTGCATCATTTGTAATTCATAAATCAGAGGTTCCAAGCCAGGAGAGGTAAGCTGAGAAGATCTGAGGCCATTTTCTCTCCACTGAGTGCTCAGCTCCTAAAGTGGGAATGTCACACAGAAAGGACTGTGCCATAGTTCCTGTTCTCAGCTCCAGAGCTATGGCTCAGAGATCATGCCAAGAGGACCATGTGGGCCTTAGAGCAGAGAGCTCTGAATCTCTTCCCAAAGGTGCTGAGTTCATTTGTAACATGATGTTGAAAAGTTCAAGCCTAAAAGCACTCTAAAAAACAGTGGAGGTTGTAGTGAAAGGCAATCTGAGGAGATTAGTAGATTTGTTGGAGATATAAAATAAACTGTAGGCCAGCAAGTTTGCCAGACAGAATTAGGGAAGGAGACAGTTGGGAGGAGTCCCCTGTGGTCAGAACAAATCTCAAACATTGACCAAAGTTGCTCAAACATGATTGGATTAGTCTATGGAGAAATTAATGCTACAGGGAATTTTGTATAAAATAATGGGACAATCAGCTGGCTATTAGTGGAGATTAAAAACTGATGTGGCCAGGAAAGAGGGAGTCAGAGTGAGACCTGCCAAAGCCACTGTCATCCCTGTGTGATATAGTCACATTCAAGGCTACGTCTGAGAAGCAACAACAGAAGCTTCGGATTGTGGGTGTGGAGAGGAAATAGACGTCATGAAAATAACCCAGCCAGTCACTAAGCAAATGAGCAAGAAAATAAAAACAATACCTCCAGGAAGGTGGCAGGCCAGTACTCAGAGTTGCTACAATATATTATCTAAAATGTCCAGTTTCCCAAAGAAAAACCATATACAAAGAAACACTTAAGTATGACTGGGACAAAAGTTAAGCAACAGAAACTGCCTGTGAGAGCAACCAGATGTCAGATTTATCAGAAAGACTTCAAAGTAGCCATTATAACTATGTTCACAGAACTGAAGGAAACAATGACTTAACAAAGTAAAGGAAGGTATGATGACAATATCACATCACATTGAGCCTAAGAGGTTAAATTTTTTAAAAAAAGAACCAAGTGAAAATTCTGGAGTTGAATAGTACAATAAATGAAATGAAAAAATTTAGTAGAGGCATTCAACATTAGATTTGAACTGGCAGAAAAAAGAATTAACAAACCTGAAGATAGATCTATGGAGGTAATGAAATCTGAAGAACAAAGAGAAAAAAAAATAAAGAAAATAAACAGAGCTTTAGGGAAATGTGGGATATCTTTAAGCACACCAACATACATATAATAGGAATACCAGAAGGAAGGGAGAGAAAAGTAGTAGAAAAAAAATGTTCAAAGAAATTATGGCTGAAAATTTCTCAAATTTTTGAAAATTAATTTATATATCCATAAAATTCAATGAATTCCAAATAGAATAAACACAAAAAGATCAACACACACATCATAGTAAAATTGCTAAAAGTTCAAGACAAGAATATTTTGAAAGTGACAAGAGAAAGATAACTCATCACTTACAAAGAAAAGCCAATAAAATTAAAAGCTGACTTTTCAACATAAACAATGGGGGCCTGAAGACAGTGTGATATCATATTCAATAAGCTCACAGAAAAAAACAAAACTCAACTAAGAATCCTATATCCAGCAATGTTATCTTTCAAAAATAAAGATATTCTGCTATAAAGACATAATAAAAACTGAAAGGATTTGCTGATAATAGCAGACCCACTTTACAATAAATACTAGTGGAAATTCTTTAGGCTGAAAGCAAATGACCCCAGGCAGTAATCTACAAGAAAAAACAAAAAATACCAGTAAAGGCAATAATATAATTATAAAAAACAGTATAAATGAATACTTTTCTCCTTTTTTCTCTTAACTGATCTAAAAAACAACTGTTTAACATACAGAAAAGTAATATATTAGCATAAAGGAGGTGGGTAAGAGCAAAGCTGTGCTGAACTAAAGAAATGACTTTAGGTGGTAACTCAAATCCACAGGGATAAATAAGGAGAATCAGAAATTTAAAAGGTTAATGTAACAAAAACTGTGTAAATGTATGTTTGTTCTCCTCTCTTCTCTCAGCTTCTTTAAAAGATATAAAATTATATAAAATAATCATTGTAACAGTACATTATTATTGGGTGTGTAACATTTACATATGCATTATATATAACTTTAATACCCAAAAATGGAGGAAAAGAATAGAGCTATATAGTAGCAATGTTTCTACATCTACCTGAGATTAAATTAGTGTAAATCTGAAACTGAATTTGATGACTTAACAACCACTAACGAAATAACTCAAGAAAATATAGTAAAAAAAAGAAATCATTTAAGGAGTTAAAGTTCTACATTAAAGAATATTTGCAGTCAAATGCAAAAGAAGTAAAAGAGGAACTGAGAAACAAAAAAGACAGGAGACATATACAAAACAGATGGCAGTTGTAAATCTAACTGTATCAATAATAGTATTAAATATGTATGGATTAAACAATCTAATGAGAAGTCAGAGATTTCCAGGTTGGAGAAAGAAACAAAATCCAGCTGTATGTTGTCTTCAGGAGACACATTTTAGATTCAAAGATACAAACAGATACAAAGTAAAAGGATGGAAGAAGATACAGCATGCAAACAGCAACCACAGGGAAGCTGGAATTACAGCTATGTTAATGTGAGACAAATAGACTGTTACATATGTTACAGATATAAAGAAAAGTATTTTATGATGGTAAAGAGTTAATCCATTAGGAAGATATAACAATTGTAAACATATATTCAGCTAACAACACAGCATCAAAGTACATGAAGAGAAAATTGAGAGAAATAAAGGGAATAATAAATCAACAATTAAACTTCAATATACCCATCTTCAGTAATGGATAAAATAGCAAGGCAGACAAAAAGGAAACTGAATATTTGAACAATATTATAAACCAACTAGATCCAACAGGCATCTATAAAACATTTTATCCAACAAATGGAGAATATTCATTCTCAAATTCACATAAAAAATTATCCAGGATAAATAGGCCATAAAATAATACTCAATAAATTTGAAAGGATTGAATAAGACATACTATATAATCTGACCACTTAGAATAAAATTATAAATCAATAATGGAAGGAAATCTGGGAAGCCCAAATATATGGAAATTAAACAGCACACTTCTTTATAGCATGTGATTTAAAGAAGAAATCAAAAGATAAATTATAGTTAAAGAAGAAATCAAAAGATAAATTATTAAAAATTTTAGATAAAGGAAAATGAAGATGAAACATACAAAAATTTATGCAATGCAGCTAAAGCAGTGTTTAGAGGGCAATTTATAGTTGTAAATTCCTATCTTAAAAAAGAAGAAAGATCTCAAGCTAATAACAATCTTCACCTTAAAACACTGGAAAAAAAAGAGCAAACTAAACCTAGAGGAAGGAAGGAAATAATAAAAATAGGAAATCCATGAAATAGAGAATAGAAAAACAATAGAGAAAATCACTGAAACCAAAGCAATTTCTTTGAAAAGGTCAACAAAATAAATAAACCTTTAGCTATGTTAATAATTTAAAAATGGAAAAGACTCAAATTATTAGAATCAGAAATGAAAAAGGGGACATTACTACTGACCTTACAGAGATAAAAAAATTACTATAAAGGAGTACTGAGAGCAAACTGTATGTCAATAAATTAGATAATTTAGGACAATTCCTATCAAGATCCAGACTACAAAAATTGACTCAAGAATAAAAAGAAAACCTGAATAGATTTATAGGATGTAGAAATTGAATGGGCAGCTTTAAAACTACTCACAAAAAAATTCTCAGATTCAGATGGCTTCACTTTTGAATTCTACAAACATTTAAAGAATTAATATCTATTCTTCAGTTATTACCTCTTCACTTGAAAGAGTTCATCACAAATTCTTCACAAAAACAGAAAAGTACAGAACACTTCCAAACACATCTAATAAGGCCAGCATTATCCTGATATCAAAACTAGACAAAGACATGGCAAGGAAAGAAAACTACTGATCTCTCATGAATATTGATACAAAAATCCTCAGCAAAATAGTAGCAAACTAAACACAGCAAAATATATTAAAATTATACACAATGACCAAGTATGATCTGTTTATCCCTGGAGTGCAAGGTTGGTTTAACATCCAAATATCAACAATGTAATATTCCATATTAGTAGAATAAAAAGACAGAAAGCCAAATGGTTATCTAAATCAATATGGAAAAAATATTTGACAAACTCCAATATACTTGCATGATAAAAACACTAAACAAACTAGAAATAAGGAACTTCCTCAACCTGATAAAGAACATCTATTAAAAACACACACACACACACACACAGAAACATCATAACCAATGGTAAAAAGGTGGATACTTTTCCTGGAATCAGGAATAAAACACTCTCACCACTTCTATTCAACCTGGCATTAGCGGTTCAATCTAAGACAGTTATTTGAGAAAAAGAAAGAAAAGGCATCCACATTGAAAAGGGAGAGGTAAGACTATCTCTAGTCATCAATGACATCATCTTGTATATGGAAAACTCTAATGAGTCTGCTAAAATACTACTAGAACTAATAAACAAGTTTAGCAAGGTTGTATAATACACGGTCAACATACAAAAGTTAATTACATTTCTAAACACTTGCAATGAACAATCACAAAGATAAATTAAGTAAACAATTCCATTTTATAGTAACATTGAAAAGAAAAAATACTTGGGGACAAATTTAACAAAAGAACTGCAAAATTTATATTCAGAAAACTACAAAGTACAATTGAAAGGAATTAAAGATCTAAATAAATGGGAAACATACTATTTTGATAGATTGAAAGACTAATATTGTTAAGATGGCAATATTCATACTGATTTGTAGATTCAATACAATCCTTATCAGAATCTCAGCTGGCTTTTTCACAGAAATTGACAAGTTGATTCTGAAATTTATATGGAATTCAATGGACCCAGAATAGCCAAATCAATCTTGGAAAAGAACAAAGTTAAAGAACACACACTTCCCAATTTCAACACTTACTACAAAGTAACAGTAATCAAGATCCTGGCAGGCATAAGGAAAGACATATAGATTAGTAGAATAGAACTGAAATTACAGAAATAGACCCATGTGTCTGTAGTCCATTGACTTTCGACATCGGTGTCAAGATTGTTCAGTCTGGCAAGAATAGTCTTTCCAAGAAATGGTGCCAGGATAAGTGAATATCCATATAAGAAAGAATGAAATTGGACCCTTACCTCACACCAAACACAAAAATTATCTTGAAATGGATCAAGGAACTAAATGTAAAAGCTAAAACTCATTAAAAAAACATGACTTTGAATTTGGCAGTAGATTCTTAGATTTGACCCTAAAAGCAAAAGCAAAAAAAGAATATAGATAAACTGGACTTCAAAAAAATCTAAAAAAATTGTGCCTCAAAGGAGATGAAAAGACAACCCACAGAATGGGAAGAAATGTTTGCAAGTCATATACCTGATAAGATTTGTATCTAGAATATATAAAGAATATTCACAATACAATAATAAAAAGACAAATAATCCAATTTAAAAATGGGCAAAGAATATGAAAAGACATTTCTCCAAAGAATATATACAAGTGGCCAATAAAACATGAAAAAATGCTGAGCATAAGGAAAATAAAAATCAGAACCACAAGGAGATACAACTTCACAACCACTAGAATGACTGTGGTCAGAACGTCAGATATGAACAAATGTTGGTGCAGACACTAAGGAGATTTCTCAAAAAAATTAAAATACAGCTAATGACCCAGGAATTCCATTTCTGGGAATATATCTGAAGGAAACAAAAACATTATGTCAAAGAGATATCTGCACCACCATGCTCATTGCAGCATTATTTACAATAACCAAGATGTGGAAACAACCCAAGGGTCCATGAATGGCCGAATGGGAAGAGAAGCTGTGGTATACACATACAATAGGATATTATTCAGCCATCAATATGAAGGAAATACTGACATTTGCAATCACATGGATGGACCTTGGGGATATTATACTAAGTGAAATTGATCAGACAGAAAAAGACAAATACTGAATGATCTCACTTGTATGTGGAATCTTAAAAGAAAGAAATAAACTCATAGAAAAAGGGATCAGATTTGTGGTAAACAGAGATGGACAAGGAGAGGTGGGATTGCATGAAAGTAGTCAAAAGGTACACATTTCCAGTTATAAAGTAAATAAATAATAGGGATGTAAGGTAGAATGTTATGGTTATAGTTACCATTATATGAAAGATGTTAAGAGAGAAAATCCTAAGATTTCTCATCACAAGAAAAAAAAACACATTTTTACTCGTTCTCCTTTTTTTCTTTTGTATGTATATGAGATAATGTATGTTAACTAAACCTACTGTGGTAATAATTTCACAATATATATAAGTCAAATTATTATGCTGTACACCTTAATCTTTATATGGTGCTTTATGCCAATTATATTTCAATAAAACTGCGGTGGGGGAAGAATAAGTATTGATGAAGATGTGAAGAAATTAAAACCCTCTCACACTGCCACTGGGAATATAAAATGGTACAGTCACTTGGGAAAACATTCTGGCAGCTCCTCAAATGGTCAAACACAGTTACCTTACTATATAGCAATTCTACTCTTAGGTATATACCCAAGAGAAATGAAGTCAGATTTTGCATAATATATCTTTTCAAGCATTTTACTTTTAACCAGTTTTGTATAGTTTCTTGTATACGTACATTATCAATAGCATAGTGTGAGTTTCTTGTACAAAGTATGTTGTAGAGAGCATATTGGTTTTTTCATCCAGTCTGTCTCTATCTTTTGACTGATGTATTTTGACATAAACATTTGGTGTGATTACTGATGTGTTGGGATAAAAATATAGTATTTTAATATTTTTTTTCTATTTACTTAATCTGTTCTTTTTGTTTCTTTTTTCTCTTTGCCTCCTGTCATTTTAATTGAGTATTTTTTATTATCCAATTTCATCTCTACTCTTGACTATTTATGTCTCTCTTATTATTTTATTAGTAGTTTCCATAGTTTTTACAATTTACATCTTTAATGAGAGTCTACCTCCAAGTAATATACTGCTTTACAAGCAGTGTAAGGACCTTGTAAGAGTATTCCAATTCCTCTCTCCCATCCTATGTACTTCTTTTTATAGACAGTTTTGTTTTTCTTTCAGAATTTTAAAGATGTCACTACTCCATTGTCTTCTGGCTTGCATGGATTTCTCACAAGAATTATCTTTATTCCTCTTTATATAATGTGTTTTTTTTCCTCCCTAGTTGCCTTCAGGATTTTCTCTTTGCAGTCTGTTCTCTGCAGATGGAGTATGACATTCCTACATATTTGTTTTGTTTTGATTTTGTTTTGTTTCCTTATGGTAAGTGTCTTTACCTTGCTTGGTGTCTTCTGAGCTTCCTGGATCTGTAGTTCGGTTCCTGTCATTAATTTAGGAAAATTATTGGCTATTACTTCTTCAAATATTTTTTCTGTCCTATTCTTTCTCTTTTATTCTGGGATTCCAATAATGCATATGTTATACCATTTGTTATCGCCTCACAGCTCTTGGATGTTCTGTTCTCTTCTGAAATTGTCCATCTGATCTTGCATGCTGGGCATCTTTTCCATTAATGCCTTTAACTTATTACTTATTACAATTTTAAGTCCTCTATCAGATGATCTCAACATCTGTGTCATATCTGTGTCTGGTTCTATTGATTGCTTTGTTTTTTTGGAAATGTGTTGACTTCTTTTGCCTTTTCATATGCCACAAAATTTTTTATTGAAAACTGGGCATCTATATAGGACAGTATAGTCTACAGTAAATAGTTTTCAATGCTTGGAAATGGACACACATTTCCTTTTGCTAGGCCTTTAATGTGGGAATTTATGTTAATCTTCTCAGGAGTTAGGATGGGTTTGAGGTTTCTTGTTGCTATAGTTACCCTTAGTGCACCAGATCTGTCAAATTCCTCTAGTTATAGCCAGAACAATTCTAGGTTCTACAGGCTCTAGCTATAAACTCTTGGCCCAGTACCTCTTCCTGCCCCATCCCCAGGTCTCACAAGTATTATCCTGTTCTCTTACCCCAGCAGCAATGGATTGTCACCAGTTTCTGATGGCCTTCCTCCTCCAAATTAAGGCTTTTCTGTTCCAAAGGAGAGATTGAAGAGAATGCATGGAGCTTTGTTCTCTTCTTGCAGTGATGATTTTTCCCTCCTCCAGGCCTACATTAAAGAAGCTTTCTCAAGATTCTCCCTAGTCTTCCCTGTGAGTGCCTGGAGCAAAATCTGGTAAGAGTATACACTCATGCTCCCATAACTGTGGCCCCCACAGACTTTACATGGTCCCACCAGCCAACACTCAGTCTCTACTAATTTGTCTACTATGCTAGCTGAATTCTTCTTGCCAATGTCTGGTGGCTTCTGCCCTAGGGTTAGCAAATGTGATGTCCCTTCTCTTTCTAATGGGGGTCCTGCTTTTCTCCAGATTTTGGGTTATTTGGTTGCCCTGTAACGTCAGCTCTCTGACGGGTTCAAGAGAGAATGTGAATTTATGGATTACCCATCTCTTTTTTTAATATAAGGGAGGGAGGGATACTTTCTCCAGCTCTCCATATCTGTCCCTAAGTTTTATAATATATACCTTGAACCTATCAAGTCTTTGGGAGAGGGTCTCATCTTAATGGTTTTTTTCCCTCAAAATTTTTGTCCAACTGAAAGTATTCAAATGGTCCCACAGTCTCAACTGAATTTTTACTCTGAAACATTTTAATCCAAATGTTGGATGATGGGTGTGATAGCTATAGTCTTATTTTATATTTCTTTAAAGCTGATTTTTAAACAGACTTTTCACTGCAAGTTTTTCTCAGTTTGTTATTGTTAGAGGTTGAGAAGGAGTTGCATCTTCCAACCCTGCAAGTCCCCAAAGTGCTCCCTTTCATTCCTGCTTGCAAAGCAGACAATCATTTTTAAATTCTTTTTTTTTTCTGGTATTACCTTGCCAAATACAGTCAGCAGCAGATAATACACACTGTGAACATTCTGTTATCCAAACTCTCCCCAAGAGCTGTAAGTTTCTTTCCTGTCCTCTCAATTACCTCAGGTGAGAGTTTTTGCCAAATGTTTCACCACATCACAACAGCATTCACCATCTTTCCAGCCTCTCATAATTTTTTCCTCAGTGTGCACCACCACGTATTTTTAATCCATGCCATGTATTTTAAGGTTTGGTTTTGGTAGGACCTTGTTTCTGGCACTGATTTCCACATCATTCAAGATAGCTGAGGTTATGTTGTTGAGTCAATAAACAATCCTCAGGTATCTATGGTTTCTAATAACCAATGTTTATTTCCTTTTCTATGTCCATCATGGGTTGGCTGGCTGCAATGGGCTGAATGTTTGTCCTGAAAAATTCCTACGTTGAAGCCTTAATTCTCACTGTGATGGTATTTGGGAAGTAATTAGGTTTAGATGTGGTCATGGCAGTGGAGCCCCATTGTGGGATTGGAACCATTATAAAGGGATGCAGAGACCCAAACCCTCTTTTTCTCTGCCATCAGGGACATCAGGCAGGGGGCTCTCACCAGAATTCAACCATGTGAGCATCCTGACCTAGGACTTCCTAGCCTCCAGAACTATAAGAAATAAGTGTGTGTCGTTTAAGCCATGTGGTCTATGGTATTCTTGTTACAGAAGCCCAAACTGACTAAGACACTGGCTGGGGGCACTGCTCTCACATCTCCCTCTGCGTCCCAGGCTGCAGGTGCATCCACTAACTGGAGCTCTTCCAGTTTCCACCCTGAAGTGACATGCATAACTTTTTCTCATATTTCACTGGCAAGGTTAATCATGTGGCATACCTAAATTCAAAGAAGCGAATAACTGTAAACTATAACTGCCAGTAACAGAAAGAACCAGAAACATTGGAAGGGCAGGCAGGACCTCCATGCCTCACAGAAGGACCCTCAGTTACCTCTTGCTTACTTCCAATTCAAGTGTTTGGGATTTTATTCTATTCTTGCCTTCAAGAGTGGGTTTGTGGTCAGATTAAGCCAATCAGAACACTGAATTCCCCTGACAAGAGGGACTGGCAAGCCAATCAGAACATTGAATCCCCCTGACAAGAGGGACTGGCAAGCCAATCAGAACACTGAATCCCCCTGACAAGAGGGACTGGCAAGCCAATCAGAACACTGAATCCCCCTGACAAGAGGGAGTGGCTCAGAAATGGGCCCATGACCCGCTGATCCAATGAGACTTGATTCAGGGTCTCCTTTGGAATGCTGCTGGGAGAGCATCTCTTTCTGACAGACTTGGGAGCAGGAGGTGTGAGCCTGGAACTGCCAGGGGTCACAAGAGCAGAAACACTTGCCTGAAGAAATCATACCTGAAAACAGAGACAGAGGAAGAGGTGCAGTGAATGAGGGTGAAGGAGAATGAGTAAAAGAGAAAGATAAGAGTTACAGCAAGAGAGGGAGAGAAGAGAAAGGAGAGGGCCCCTGGATCCAGCCATTTCTGATCCACTCTAGGGCTTTTCAGGAGAGATAGTAAATCCCCTTGGTGCTTGAATCGGATGTGATTACTTACAACCACTACAGTCTTAAACAATATGCAGCCACCATTCTACCAGGGGACTATTCAGTTCTTGTACCTGAAAGGCCCAATGCAAGCCAGGGCTCACATCATCACTCAGGAGGCTAAGTTGGCAGGAGGGGGAAAGCAACCAACATTCACTGTGAAGAGGGAGTTGGCCAAAGATATGTGTGATAGATATGCAAGACCAACCTTAGGCCATCAGGTTTAAAAGGCACCAAATCAATAGAAAGTCATTAAAAATCAATCCCGTGACAGTGGATGCTCAGGTTTGCTTGCCCTCACTCACCACTTCCAGCCTCTAACGCTTGTATCATTTCCCATTGATATGCGTAGCATATGCCAATTTAAATTTATTGGAGCACTTCACATTTTTAAGTGCTTAAATTTGAAAAAGATGAGCTTTATGGGGCCAGCATAGTATGGAATGATCAGAAATGTTAAGAATGTGTTGCACTTTTTGTCATTTACAAAAGGTTAAAGAGTTGGGTTTATGAAATTCAAAATGATTTAGAATCAAAGAATTGCTTTAGTCCAGTAGCTGTTAGAATCTGGGAATTTGTAGGAATCCTGGTTTACTTTCCAACTTACCTACAGTGACCTTCCACCATTTCAGAATTGTGCCTCACCCCGGGGGGAGTCACCCACCAGATAATTCAAAAATGAATACTGTGCTCACTTTTAATTTCTTAATTTCCAAGCAACTTGGGCTTCAGATAAGCACCATATATAATGATTTCAAATATTCAGCAAAACTCATTCTTGAAAGAATTCTACTCTCGCCAATTAAATCTCATTTAAGAATTTGAAGTGATTTTAATTGGTCTTCTCTCCAGGATGGAAAAATCTTATTTCACTTTTAAAAACATTAATTTTTTGTTTTGCCCTGCTTGTTAAAGACGCATATGTAAAGTTACTGCAATCAGCACTGTGATTTCAGGAATCGAATCTTGGTCTCATACAGTAAACACAGATAAATCTGCAGAACTTCCAACTACTGCCACAAACAGGTGATCACTTTGTTGTGCTTCCTCATTACTCTAATGCAGCAGCACCATCAACTTCTCCTGATGCTAAGTACTGGAAATATTTAAACCCAATTGCACAAGAAGAGCCAGCTAGTTCCCCGCTCCCGTCAGTGCCAGAAGCAGGAAGGACTTGCAGGCACCAAGAGGAGAATGTCCCTTGGAGGTCCACCTTCCTTGGTGCAGCATTTTATATAACCATCCTCTCTTTGACTATTACTCAGGTCAACCTGTAATATTTAATCACAACAATGAACCTTTGCTTTAACATATTTAGCATTTGTGCCGAGGTCCAAATTTGCTAATCTTGTCCTTAAAAAATATGTTCACTGTAAAATAGATGAACATTTCATAACTTTAAACCACTAGTTTAAAAGCTCACATTTTATGAGGGTGGTTTTATGAAACACACACGAAATGAGGATGAATAAATCTAAATGCAGAGATTTATCAAACACAAGGTGCTTGTCAATTGGTAGACTTGTCTTGCGCCTGGAATTGGCCCCACTTCTGCCTCCAGTCCAAACTCCCAGGGATGCCTCTAGGCCTGGCTTTGCTCAGTCTGCCCTCAGCAGGTCCCAGGCGGTCAGCCCTGCACTCTGTTCGGTCAGTTCAGCAGAGCCACCTTTTCCTGCGATAGCACATACCCTGGCAGAACAGCCCCTTACAAGCCCTTGACGTAGCAGATACCAGCCCTGTCCTCTCCTGGCACATGAGGGCGTGGCAAATATCTGCCCTCTGAGATGCTCAGTGGCCAGTGCTTAGGAGTTACCCTCCCACTGAGATGCATGAAGCTGGGGGAGAAAAGGGAAAAAATAACTTTGATCCAGTGAGACACTCCATCAAGAAACTTCCACAAGAAATTGGTTGTTACCTGCAGATAACAACTGGTTTGTTAGCTAATAGCTGGGGGCAAAGCCAAGGCCAGTTATAGCTCCAGCTGTCCAGTCATTAACTGCAGTAAAGTCTGATTTTGAGGAGGTTATTGCCGTGATAAAATATCCTCAAAAGATTATAACAGCAATAGTGTATAGGAAAAAAAAAAGTCTTAGTGGCTATAGTAGGACTGAATGGCTGCATTTGAAAAATTGGCTGCTCCCTGGCGGTTCATAACCGATTTTCCACCAGTCAAAAGCAAGTTGTGCTCTGTTAGGTTTATTGTACAAGGCAATAAAAATATTGGCCAGGTTAAATTGTCAGCGTGTTATGGCATTAACCATTCTTTTACTGTGTTTAATTTAAGCATTACGATGATTCATTATGGAAGAACGTGTCCCATGCAAATGAACAGACATTGAGTGTCAAAAATATGCAGCATGTTTTTTTTAAAGCAAAATTAATTTTTATTTGACGGCTTCTGTAGGCGGAAGGACATCTAAGATGTGGCAAAAAGTGTACGTATACTTTTTTTAAATTGCTATGGCATTCTGAGAGATTGAGTCGTGACAGCGTAGGCCTTAAATAAAGTGTCCTCTATGGGATATGGAGCTCAGCAGATGACTGAGGAGAGATGTGGCCTCGGGGTCCCAATGCCAGGTAACTCCCCACCTTGTGGCCGAAGTCTTACAGCTGCCCATGGACTTTGGCACGTCGGCTCCAAGTGACTCTCAGAACCACTTCAGTGGTTCCTGAGCATGCCCTGTTGCAGGGCTGGGATCTGACCTGTCTGTCTGGGCTGGTGAAGACACTTCCAAGAACAGCTGTGGCCTCCCAGAAAAGGTCCTGTGACAGCCAAGCAATAAATGATCTCTCCTGTGCCCAAGGAGGGCCCGCAGACCACCCTGTGAATGAAGTTTTGCTCTGTGCACTGAGAGGTGTGGCTGCTCAGCAACCAGCTGGCCAGGAGTCCTGCTAGGGAAGCTCATTAACAGGGCTGGCTGACCATTCCTGTGTATATCAAGGAGGTGGGCGACACAGGCCAAGGGAACACACAGCAGGAGGTTTGCACAGCACCTGACACAGGCCAGGAGGGTAAAACGTCCCAATCCCTCTCCGCCACTCAATCCGACTATACCCTATCTACGCCCTTCTGTGGCACAAGGCAGTTTCTATCCTGTGTGGAGACAGCTGTTGATGGATCTTGTCACCACCACCTCCCACACTATAGTTTAAGAACCATGAGCTCCTTAAAGACAAAAAGGTAGGCCCAGCCTACCCCCTGGAAGCCTAATCTCCTCAGGTTTGGTGAGGAGTGCATGTTGTTACCAGATGTGCACCCTTCCTAAGAGTGCAGGACCCTCTCAATCCGCGCCTTCACCACCTTCACGCAGTGGGCTTCTGGGAGCGCCTGGAGCCGGTGCAGGAGCCTTCCACGCCACCTGACCTGCCGAAGCTGCTCCTGGCCTCAGCCGTCGCCCCTCCTCCTGCTCCAGCCCCTCTGCTGGGCAGCACTACCTCATCCACAGCTGCAGCCTGCTTACCAGACATCTTGCCACTATGCTGGCACCCTCAGCTGCCGAGGACCCACACCCTGTGGTGCCTGAGGGTCTGTTCTGGCATCAGAGCTGGCAGGGATGCCAAGGGCAGGCTGGGAAGGCTGGCTCTGCCTCCATCACAGGACCCAGCCCAGAGCCTAGGACCCAGAGGTGTTCAGCAATGGCTGTTGAGTGGAAGAACAGTTGTCACCCCAACTACCTCATTAAAGACTCCAGCAGCCCCCGCAGCTCCCCTAAACCTAGACCTCAGCTATGGGCACCACAGGCCATGCCCACCAGGAGCAGACTCCTGAGTGACACAGAAAGGAGCTCTGTGGGAATGTCCTGATAAGACCAGCAGTGGGCTGTGGGAGCAGCTTCTGGGTGAAGCACCGAGGGCGGAAATCCCTGTGGGATGACTGGTTGTGTCCTGGGAACGTGCTCAGGGCACTGTGCAGAGATGCCAGAGAACTCCATGGAGAAAGGACCTGGCATCAGAGTGCCAGGGGCACTGCCCTGAGAAGAGCACTCCACATCACCTGGGGTCTGGGCTCATCTCAGCATGCACACTCAGACTCACATGCAAATCCGCACACACTTTCACGTATGTGCATGTGAACAGTGCCCACTGTCTTCGTCAGCTCAGGCTGCTGTACAGAATACCATACACTGCATGGACTAAACAACAAACATTTCTTTCTCACAGTTCTGAGAGCTGAGAGGCCCAAGATCAAGGTGCTGCCAGCTGATTCAGTTTCTGGAAAAAGTCCGCTTCTTGGCTCAGATGTCCTCATGTGGCAGAGACAGGAAGCTCTGCTGTCTTCCTCTTCTGATAAGGACACTAATCCTGCCGGGGGGCTTCACCCTCATAACTTCACCTAAATGCAGATGAAGCCTCCCAAAGGCACACCATCTAATACCATCACGTTGTGGGTTCCCATGTGCACACATACATACTGTGCTCACCTCAGATTCACACCTGCACTCACATGTGCACTCGTGCTGACAGGCTCACTCACAGACTGTGTACACAATCACACTTGTGCCTATATGCACACCCTTCTCATAGTCATTAATTGAACCAGTGGTTTTTAATGAGCACGTGTGGCAGGCCAGGTCTGGTGCTAAGCTGACCAAGCAAGGGGTTCTCTGCTCCTAAAAAGCCCACAGTCTTGTCTGATAACCAGTGCCCCCCTGTAAACACAGGATTACCAAACTGGGCTTCTGGGGTTCTGAGAGTGTCCCGAGAGCTCTGCAGGTGTCGCCTGGGCAGGCTGGGGCCTGGGCAGAGGCAGGCTGCTGGAGGGGCCGGCTCAGGTGCTGCTCCTGCACAGGCCAGAGAGGGTGGGAAGCCACCACAGTCACTAAGAAGGTGCTACCAGCCACACACACTCACCTGCATGCCCTTCTGCCCCCTGTTCCTTTCTCAGGGGCCTAACAGCCCAGCTTCCAGTGCTTCTTTTCTTCAGTGGCATCAGGGCCTGGTGTCTGACACAAGGCAGGGGTGCTGGGGGGACTTCCTTTGAGTCTTTCAGGGAGACCCTCAGAGGTTGCCAGCAAGACCAGCTGGGTAAGGAGTGTGGTAGGGGGCCTCTGAGGTCATGTGTGGTCAGAAGCCAGCCAGGAGTCAGGACACCAAGGTTCTTATCCCAGGTCACTGTCAGCTATGCTCTTCCATGAGCTCAGTAACATCCACCGGGAAAAGCAAGGAACTGCCTGGTCCCCGTGAGAGGCAAGCAGAGGCAGCGAGGTGCTTCCGGTGGCCACAGCTCTGTGCACGCAGGCCCACTAGCAAGCCATCCAGCAACAATTACTGAACACCAGCTACATCAGGAACATGGCAGAGAGAACAGACAGGCTCCCACCTTCACAGAGCTGAGAGTGTGGAGGAAGGGGCAGACGTGGTCAGCTAGTCACACAGTGGCCGTGGAGGTAACTGATCCGGGGCCTGGAAGAGCAGGTAACTGCTGCTGAGAGCGCGTTGTTAGGGGGCAGTTGTCAGGAACAGCTGGCACTTGGGAGGAGAGCACTAGGAGGGACGAGAGGCTGTTGCCAACACAGGTATCTGAACAGCCATGGAGAGGCCAGTGCAACTGCAGCACAGGAGCAAGGGGGCACATATAGGAAATGAGGTGCTGGAGGTCGGGGGTCATGCCCAGCAGGGCTCACAGCAGCCAGGAAGTGAGGCAGGGGCTTTGTTTCCAGAACAACGGGAATCTACAGAGGGCCCTTGAGGGACAGCAGGCATGAGGGCCAGAGAAGCCCACTACTCAGATGCCAGGGCTGGGGCGGGTCCAGGAGAGGGGGTGGCAGCCCACACTGGAATCCTTTGGGCCATGGGGGGTAAGGGGGAGGATGGCCCACCTGGGAGAAGCCCTAGGAATGGGATGAGGCGAGTCTTCTGAGTGTAGGTATCTCCATGCATGCACATTAGCGTGCATGTGAGGGTGTGCATCCACACATATGTGTACGTCTTCATTTGTGCATGTGTCCACACAGTGTGAGCATTCCCGTATGTGCACAGTGTCTGAGGATGATGGGCACTGGGAAGATGTCATGGTATTGATCTGGGGGACTCATCCTGCACCCTGTTACCCAAGACTAGGAAACTAGGATTTGCTAAGGAAATCCTCCTCAGACTTCACCCTTGGAGCTCCCAGTAATAGTTGGGTGTTTCCCCATATGCCTCAGAGGTCTGGGCCCAGAGACTGGCAGGCAAATGGCCCAGTGTGTTTGATGTAGGACTTTAGGAAAACCTGGGGATTCCAGGGCCAGGGCCCCCCTTTGTCTACATTTCACTACAGCCCCTCCAGCTCAGAGCTACACCATATACAAGATGAGCCATCAGCAAGCTCTTGCCCTGCTTGGCTCACTCCCTGCCAGTTCCTAGTGTGTAGGCACCCTCTGGTCCAGCCCACAGAGTACTGGACCAGAAGCCCTCAGAGATGGAAGGGATTCAGGCAGTGCTCCAGCTTGCCCAGGATGGACAGCAGCCACTCCATACATCATCTACAGGTGGGGGCCCGCTCCTCTGGCAGTCCTGGGAGAGGCCCCTTCTCCTGGTCAGGAGGCACTACAGGCCTGTTTTGGTTTCCACCAACCCACAGAGAAAAAACATGAACCTCAGTCCAGTACCTGGCCTGGAAGAACCTTCAAAGCACCTGCTGTTCCTCTGCTTTGTGCTTTAATCCACCCACATACATCATTTTGTATTAAGGATTAATTTTATCATTGTATTTTCTAAAACTGTATTGCAACACGTTGTATTATATCCTTACGCATTTTGCAAGTGTAATACAAACAATGAATGAAATGATATATAATTCTTATTTATTTTTATTACTAGCCAACTCTGTTGTATTCGGAAAAGCATGGCCTCAGACAAGTCAATATAATGCATTTCAGCACAGTGGTTTAGCACAATTTACTTTAGGAATATGTCAGCCACAAACATAACTATTTTTCTGCTCAGAGAGAGGTGAGGTTGGAGCTATGCTCTTAAATTAAAACCCATTCAATTTCAGACTTAACAAAGCACCATTTCCCCCAATCTTTCAGCAGCAAGCCTGGGAGTATTTGTGACATCTCTGCAAAAACCCACCCGGTCCCCATGCTACTTTGTTCTCAAAGCCCTCGTTTGACTAATTCTGTACTCCAATAATTGCTAAATCAAAAGAATTTATTATCCCTGAAACTTTAAATGGGAAAGAAATAAGGGGAGGAGGTTAGCACTGAACCTTAATAATGATAAAATTCAACCATGGTCAGTGATTTGCAAACCTATAATCCCAGTCCTGGAGAACGCGGAGCCACTGAGAGGAGGGCCGTTCTCCATGGAGGGAGGCAGCCAGGTTGCTCTTCCATCTGGCAAAAAAAGAGCTGATGTGGGCTTATTGCTGGGCAAGGGAAAGGACCAGCTTGGTTCTTTTCTGTTACCTGCTTAAATTAAGCCTGATTTCTCTTATTTAACTGGAATTAATTTGGCTTAATTTTTTCTCCCCTTGTTAGAGGCCTCTTGCCATATTCTGGGATGTTTTTTTCAAATCACCCAGACATAGAAAAAGAGGAGGAGAGAGAGGCAAAAAGGAGGGAAGAGAGAGAGGCCTGAAGCAGAAGGGCGTAAGAAGAGATCACTTAAGCCATGTTGCTGTCAGAAATCAGAAACACACAGCTTCGGTTTGGAGCACACGCGCCATTCTTCGTGGGAACCTAGCCTGTGAGCCCTGGCTGGAGCTGAGTGGGGCAAGCTCCGTAATTACCAGCAGAGATGCTCACAGGACATGCTACCTGTAAAACATACCACTTTTATTTTCTTGATTGTAGACTTCTGTCACAGTGTAGAATTCTGGTCACAGAATGTGGGGGAATAGGCTGGATGTGTGCCCTACGTGTAAAGCACAGGTCAGAGCCCTGCTGGGGACACTGTTCGCTCTCTGGCTGTCTCCCCTCAGAAGCTGCCTGTGGGGGTTCCAGGGCTACACAACAGATTCAACAGCGTGCATGCCTCCTGAATGTGAGGTCAGGTAGGTCTCAGTGGCAGATCACCGCTGCTGACCACAGGCAGGCCACGGCCTACACTCCTGCGGGGCCTGCGGGGGCCCGAGTTGTCCTTCCAATTGAGGTTGACCTATGCAAAATCTGGACCCTCCGTGCTCAGCCTCACTTTCCACACTCAGCCACGCCCTCCACCCTTGACCACATGCCCTGTCCATCCTGCCTCAGAAAGCTGTGTCTCTGCTGCTCAGCTTCGGCAGGCCCCTTCGCCTGGATGCCTCCTGGTCCTTTCTCCACTGTCACTTTCTCCATCCCCACCCACGCAGACCTCTCTCCAAACCAAAGTCAGAGCATGTAAGGGCCAGCTGAATGCCTTTCAAAGGCTACTGCCTGAGACACCAGGCCTCCCTCCCCGCAACCGCATGTGTGTGGCCCTGCCCGCCTCATCCCCTCATCTCAGCCACCATCCACCTTCCCTCTACACTATGTCCACCCTCCTGCAAAGGGCCTCTGCTCATGTCGCCTGCATAAGCCTGTCACGTCCTCAGGGACACCCCCTCACATTGTCTCTGCAGGCTCCATACACAGTTCCTTCAGGCACTAAAGGCAGTGGTGACTGTTCTTTTTTTGTGTGATTAACTGGCTCATACCTATCTCCCTCCTGAGGCTGGAGTGCAAGGATTATGTTTACTCTTGGCTCATCATTTTATCCTAGAGCCTAGAGCAGAGCCTGCCATAAAGAGGAACTTCTCAGTACAACTAATTTTAAAATGTCTATTAGCAAAATTAAAATTGCAGAATAGGAAGATATTTACAAGCTAAGTAATTGACAAATGTTAGATATTGGGTCAATACCCTCAATATATAAAGAAACCTTACAAATGGATTTTTACAATAAAAAAGACTCTGAGAGATGAATAGACAGATCACGCATCGATGACATAGGTCTGACCCCAGCTCCGTGTGGCAGGCCCCCCTGTCCTGGACTCCTCCACGGGCCACTCCACAGCTCACTCTTCTCCCAGGAGCCCCTAGCCCGCTCTAACTTCCTGTGCCCGCGGCCTCCCAAAGCACCTGACAGGAGCTCAGTAAGATCCAGTCCCTGACTTGCTCAGGGAAAGCTGGAGAAGAAGAGCTGCTCCCCAGCTGGCGCAGGGACCCGGGACAGACGTGTGCGAGGGAACCAGAGCTGCGGACACCAGCTGACCACTCTTTCCATAGGAGCTGCTTCCTGCAGGCTCTGTGTGGATGGAGCTGTTATAAACCAGTGTACTTGAAGAGATTTCCTTTAAAAATGCCTCTGAAGAAACTTTTTAAATCAAAGCAGTATGTTTGTAGTGAGTCAGCTCTTCCTATTTCACAGAAAACTCAGACATTTGTATTTGTGCTTACTTAATGGAGTCCCCTCTTCCAACCACCCCAAAACACAGTTTCTGCTTTAAAATCACTCCTGGCCTGAGCTTACTATTCACTCCTCATTTTCCCTTTGCCTTGCTCCCTTTTCTATTCTAATACTATCATGCTGTATGTATTTTGCGTATCCACATTAAACGCTTTCGGACCCAGGTGGGTGTAGAGCAGTAAATAAGCAGATGAGCACACTCAGTACCTTACTGTCACTCCTGCCTCCACCCCTACCTGGGCAGGGCCAGGTGCCAGGTGATCCTCAAAGGGACATAGAGACACATGCAAAAGGTCAATGCTTTGGGGTTGGAAGGAACTGGAATATGGGTTCATGTCAAGTGTGGCCTTGGAGAAATGGAGAGGCCTTTGTGCAGGCTCCTGGGCTCTGTGGAGGCAGAGTGTGGAGCGGAGGGGGAAGAGCTCATTTCCAGCCAAGGCTTGGCCCCTCGGATTTCTAGAAATGGGCCTTAAGGCCGACTGGCTCCACACTGATGGGGCTGCACCCTGGGAACGTCTCTTTAGACAGAGAGGCCACCTGTCCATCAGTCTGTCTATCTCTCTCTCCATCACAGGAGCCTCAGCATCAGGAGCCAGAAGGGAATGATAATGTGGCTGATTCATGCCCAGAAGAAGCTGTGGCCATCAGGCCAAAGAGAATTGTTAGATGGCACTTCTGGTTTCCAATGCCCTATTCGAAACCAGCTGCAATTCTTTTTTTAAGTACCACTCCAGCCAACCTTTTGAAACAAAGTATTTGTATTTCAATGTGAAATCTGCATTTTGACTCCATGATGAGACTCAGTTTTCTGCCCCTGGTTGCTCTCCTCTGACAAACCAATTCTTCTGGGGCCTATAAATTTGCTCAAGATCAAAGAACAGGGCCACATGTATCCTGAGAAGGACTGCCCAGAGGCGCTCACCCACGGTAACTGGGGAAAGGAAAAGCTCTGCTGTGCCCACACGTGAGGATGACACACAGGCCTCCTGGCCCACTATGTCTGTCCACATGGCTGAATCCATGGCCTGTGAATGTGAACAGTCAGCAAGGCTGGGGATGGGGCAACTGAACACAGAGCCCAGGAGGCAAGCGACCTTTGCGCTCATGGGGACAGTGACTGAAATATGTGTTCATTAAAAGAAAAGATGGTGGGTGGATAGACGGATAGATGCATAGTAATTGAATGTTTTAATTTGCAGTCACAAGATACTATTAAAGAAAGGAAGAAAGGAAGAAAGAGAGGAAAGGAAGGAGAAAGGATGGAGGAGGGAGGAAGAAATGGGTGTTATGTGACTCCTCTGGCTTATGCAACCCTAGCCATTGTGACTCACAATATCAGCAAGTGGATGGAGACCTGTTCTGGGGATGTTGGCCTGGATGCCAGTTCATATTCAGTGCAGAAGGAGAGCAATGCCTGCCACCCTATCATTTCAGAAGATGCTGTCAGCAAGAAGTCCAGGCACTAGCCAGCATGTCCTGGATCTGACTGCAGGTCAGGGCTCGACATCTCTCTTGGAAAAGAAAAGCATCTCATCTGACGAATGCATCTCACATGGTGGCCAGCTCCATGGATTTTTCTCTGGGTTAAAAATAAATCAGAGCCCCACAGGGGACATACGGGGAAGGGAGAAGGAGCTCCACGCTTGTCCTGGGTGTGCTGAGAGCACTCGAGGGCTGGTGTCCTGGTCTATATGAGGGGAATGGTCTTGCCTAGCAGGGCCCAGTGACTGGGGTCCAGACCCCGCTCTGCCACTTCCTGCCCAGGAAATCTTGGACAGTTGCTGTGGGCTATTAGAGTTTCAGCTTCGTAACCTGTGAACAGGAGTGTGATGGTTAGTTTTATTTGTCAACCTTACTGGACCACAACTATCTCAATATCTGGTTAAACGTTCTTTCTGAATGTGTCTGTGAGGCTGTTTCTGGAAGGGGTGAGCATTTGAATTGCTGGACTGAGTAAAGAACATTGCCCTCCGTAGTGTGGGTGGGCCACATGCTCACTGAGGGCCTGAACAGAACCAAAAGGTGGGGGACAGGAGGACCCTCTGCCTGTTGAGCTGGGACATTGGCTTCCCCTGCCCTTGAACTGGGATTTATACTATCAGTGCTCCTGGCTTTCCAGCCATCCGACGGACCAGAATCACACTAGAATTTATATATATATCCTACTGGTTGTGTCTCTAGGGAATGCCGACCAATACGAGGAGTTAATAACAGTGCACCCAAGCCTCAGGACAGCAACCCAGCGCCCGGCTCAGAGTCGCTACTCGGTAATGGGAAGAATGACGGAGAAGCAGGAGGAGTAGGGAGCGCGGGGCAAGCCCGGAGATGAGCACGTACACAGGCTCGGCAAGCCAGGTGTCAGGGACACCCTGCTCTGCGCCCTGCCATGGCCACGGGGACCTGAAAGGGCAGGACACCGATTAGCATCGAACTGGTTAGAGAGAGAGAAGGAGGCCATCCCTATCCCATTCTCCTGAGACACACCCTAAAATCCCATTTTCAGACTTTTCCTCTCAGAAAGAAAATAATTTATGAGGCATAGAGTTTCTTGGGTAATTAAGGGATGGTTATCACTACTAACTTTGGTTCTTCCAAAAGAAGGGGGGCTTGGCAAGGCTGGGGGTGACCTCCCCCAACTCACCTGGGCAGGGCACCTCCAAGTGCAGCTGGTGGTCCCAGGGAGACCCTGCCTCCCAGCCTCCACCCTCTGGGGCCAGGGACATCCACACAGGATGGTTTCCCTGACCACACTTGGCTGCAAGACAGGGGCTGGTGGGGCAGGAGGCTGTGGGGGTTAAGGATGTATCACTGAGTCTTCACCGAGGTAGTGAAGTGCAGGCAAGGGGGTGAATCCGCAGACGGGCATGGCAGACAAGGCAGGTCAAGTTCATACCATGAGAGCTGAGTCTGGGGAAGAGGGAAGTACCAGGGAAACAGGTCCAGCCTGGGGGAGCTTTCAGAGAGCCTGGCTCCAGTCCCAACTCTGAGCCAGCCTACTGGGCAGCCCTGATGGATTCCTTAACCTCTCTGGGCCTCAGGATCCTCCCTTGTAAATGAGGGGGAGGGGAAGATATGCCTCTCCAGCTTCCAAGCCCATAAGCTCTTTCACTTTCCTGAGAGGCAGTGGGGGCCATAAAGGTATTTAAATGCCTGTGAGACAGGAGCACCTTACAGCTGCCCAGCCTGGTTTTTCCAGAAGGAAGGTCACCCCTCTTCCCACACAGATGCCCCAGACCACCAAACCTCCAGGGTCCAGCAGGGGAATTACCTTTCCTGTCATTCATGGGAGTCTGGGAAAATCCTGAGTGGACAGGGGTGTGGTGATGGGCATGTCAGGCATCACACAGTGCTCACGGGGAGGGAGATGCCACAGGCATGTGACCCTCAGACAAGCATCGGCCGGCCTGAACCACCCAGGGGCAAAATAAGGCAACAGCATCTGACAAGAGCTCTTGTAGACCCGATTTTCTCCCCTCCCTTTGGTCCAGAGAAGGGAGCTAGGCAGGGAGGGCTGGAGGGTCCCCCAGGGTCAGTGGCTGACATCTGTTCCAGCCATGGCCCCAGCTCCCAGTTCTCCCACTAGGAACTCTCTCCTTCCCACAGTGTCAGTCCTGTGGTTCGGCCAAGACTAACCTCCCATCCACATGCCACCATCTACCAGCACTAGGACATGGAGCCTAGAACTGACCAGTAAACCCAGGCCATTGCTCTGTGCACAGCGATTGGCTCTGCAATGGGCATGTGGCCTGAGTCTGGTCAGCAAGATGCCTGCATTGCTCTGGCACCAATGGGAAACAGCTGTTTTGCTGAGGCCACTGAGCTAGAGGGTGTAAGTGTGTGGCACTGTCTTTGTGGGCTGAGAAAAGAGCCAGTGTGGAGGAAGAGAGAGCTCAACAGTTGGGGGAAATGGAATCCTGGAGACGTCTTCAATTCCACCATACCTGGAGTCAAACCTACACCAGGCTTTCCGGAACTGTGGCCCAAGCAATCCCGTTCCTCTTCATTCATCTTCACTTGGATTTCCGTCACTTACAACTAAAGCAGTTTGGTGAACTGCACTGTCACACAGCTTGTATGAACTGCCTCCCCAAAGCCATGCAGGGCTCTTAGATCCAAGGCTGGGGTCTGAAGAGTCACAGGAGGAGGGTGAGGAA